>NC_141876.1:568210373-568512225 GCF_056163025.1 Triticum urartu
ATAGATGGTCACATTACCATCCGCGTCTGTCTTCTTCTTAAAGATCCATTTATTTTCTATGGCTCGCCGTTCAACGGGCAAGTCAGTCAAAGTCCATACTTCGTTTTCATACATGGATCCTATCTCGGATTTCATGGCTTCTAGCCATTTGTCGGAATCCAGGCCCGCCATCGCTTCTTCATAGTTCGAAGGTTCACCGTTGTCTAACAACATGATTTCCAAGACAGGGTTGCCGTACCACTCTGGTGCGGAACGTGTCCTTGTGGACCTTCGAATTTCAGTAGGAGCTTGATCAGAAGTATCTTGATCATTATCATTAACTTCCTCTCTAGTCGGTGCAGGCACCTCAGGAACATTTTCTTGAGTTGCGCCATTTACCGGTTCAAGAGGCAATACTTCATCAAGCTCTACTTTCCTCCCACTTACTTCTTTCGAGAGAAACTCTTTCTCTAGAAAGATTCCGTTCTTGGCAACAAAGATCTTGCCTTCGGATCTGAGGTAGAAGGTGTACCCAATAGTTTCTTTTGGGTATCCTATGAAGACGCATTTTTCCGACTTGGGTTCGAGCTTCTCAGGTTGAAGTTTCTTGACATAAGCATCGCATCCCCAAACTTTTAGAAACGACAGCTTAGGTTTCTTCCCAAACCATAATTCATACGGTGTCGTCTCAACGGATTTCGACGGAGCCCTATTTAAAGTGAATGCAGCAGTCTCTAAAGCATAGCCCCAAAAAGATAGCGGTAAATCAGTAAGAGACATCATAGACTGCACCATATCCAATAGAGTGCGATTACGACGTTCGGACACACCGTTACGCTGAGGTGTTACAGGCGGCGTGAGTTGTGAAACTATTCCACATTTTCTTAAGTGTGTGCCAAATTCGTGACTCAAGTATTCTCCTCCACGATCTGATCGTAGAAACTTGATTTTCCTGTCACGTTGATTCTCAACCTCACTCTGAAATTCCTTGCACTTTTCAAAGGTTTCAGACTTATGTTTCATTAAGTAGACATACCCATATCTACTCAAGTCATCAGTTAGGGTGAGAACATAACGATAGCCACCGCGAGCCTCAACACTCATTGGACCGCACACATCAGTATGTATGATTTCCAATAAGTTGGTTGCTCGCTCCATTGTTCCTGAGAACGGAGTCTTGGTCATCTTACCCATGAGGCATGGTTTGCACGTGTCAAATGATTCATAATCAAGAGACTCTAAAAGTCCATCTGCATGGAGCTTCTTCATGCGTTTGACACCTATGTGACCAAGGCGGCAGTGCCACAAGTATGTGGGACTATCATTATCAACCTTACATCTTTTGGTACTCACATTATGAACATGTGTAGTAATATGCTCGAGATTCATTAAGAATAAACCATTTACCATAGGAGCATGACCATAAAACATATCTCTCATATAAATGGAACAACCATTATTCTCAGATTTAAATGAGTAGCCATCTCGAATTAAACGAGATCCCGATACAATGTTCATGCTCAAAGCTGGCACTAAATAACAATTATTGAGGTTTAAAACTAATCCCGTAGGTAAATGTAGAGGCAGCGTGCTGACGGCGATCACATCGACCTTGGAACCATTCCCGACGCGCATCGTCACCTCGTCCTTCGCCAGTCTCCGTTTATTCCGCAGCTCCTGCTGTGAGTTACAAATATGAGCAACGGCACCGGTATCAAATACCCAGGAGTTACTACGAGTACTGGTAAGGTACACATCAATTACATGTATATCAAATATACCTTTGGTTTTGCCGGCCTTCTTGTCTGCTAAGTATTTAGGGCAGTTCCGCTTCCAGTGACCGCTTCCCTTGCAATAAAAGCACTCAGTCTCGGGCTTGGGTCCATTCTTTGGCTTCTTCCCGGCAGCTTGCTTGCCGGGCGCGGCAACCTCCTTGCCGTCCTTCTTGAAGTTCTTTTTACCCTTGCCTTTCTTGAACTTAGTGGTTTTATTGACCATCAACACTTGATGTTCCTTCTTGACTTCTACCTCCGCTGATTTCAGCATTGAGAACAACTCAGGAATGGTCTTTTGCATCCCCTGCATGTTGAAGTTCATCACGAAGCTCTTGTAGCTTGGTGGAAGCGACTGGAGGATTATGTCAATGATCGCATCATCCGGGAGATTAACTCCCAGCTGAGACAAGCGGTTATGTAACCCAGACATAGTGAGTATGTGCTCACTGACAGAACTATTTTCCTCCATCTTACAGCTGAAGAACTTATCGGAGACTTCATATCTCTCGATCCGGGCATGAGCTTGAAAAACCATTTTCAGCTCTTCGAATATCTCATATGCTCCATGTCTCTCAAAACGCTTTTGGAGCCCCGGCTCTAAGCTGTAAAGCATGCCGCACTGAACGAGGGAGTAGTCGTCAACACGTGTCTGCCAAGCGTTCATAACGTCTTGGTTCTGTGGGACGGGAGCTTCACCTAGCGGTGCTTGTAGGACATAATCTTTCTTGGCAGCTATGAGGATGATCCTCAGGTTCCGGACCCAGTCCGTATAATTACTGCCATCGTCTTTCAGCTTGGTTTTCTCTAGGAACGCGTTGAAGTTGAGGACTACGTTGGCCATTTGATCTACAAGACATATTGCAAAGATTTTAGACTAAGTTCATGATAATTAAGTTCATCTAATCAAATTATTATTGAACTCCCACTTAGATTAGACATCCCTCTAGTCATCTAAGTATTACATGATCCGAGTTAACTAGACCGTGTCCGATCATCACGTGAGACGGACTAGTCAACGTCGGTGAACATCTTCATGTTGATCGTATCTTCTATACGACTCATGCTCGACCTTTCGGTCTTCTGTGTTTCGAGGCCATGTCTGTACATGCTAGGCTCGTCAAGTTAACCCTAAGTGTTTTGCATGTGTTCCGAGGCCATGTCTGTACATGCTAGGCTCGTCAACACCCGTTGTATGTGAACGTAAGGATCCATCACACCCGATCATCACGGCATGCTTAGAAACGACGAACTGTAGCAACGGTGCACAGTTAGGGGAGAACACTTCTTGAAATTGTATGAGGGATCATCTTATTTACTACCTTCGTTCTAAGTAAACAAGATGCATAACATGATAAACATCACATGCAATCAAATAATAAACGTGACATGATATGGCCAATATCACATAGCTCCTTTGATCTCCATCTTGGGGCTCCATGATCATCTTGTCACCGGCTTGACACCATGATCTCCATCATCATGATCTCCATCATTGTGTCTCCATGAAGTTGCTCGCCAACTATTACTTCTACTACTATGGCTAACGCGTTTAGCAATAAAGTAAAGTAATTTACATGGCGTCTCTCGATGACACGCAGGTCATATAAAAGAATAAAGACAACTCCTATGGCTCCTGCCGGTTGTCATACTCATCGACGTGCAAGTCGTGATTCCTATTACAATAGCATGAACATCTCATACATCACATATAGATCATTCATCATTCATCACAACTTTGGCCATATCATATCACAAACCACTTGCTGCAAAAACAAGTTAGACGTCCTCTAATTGTTGTTGCAAGTTTTACGTGGCTGATTTAGGGTTCTAGCAAGAACGTCTTCTTACCTACGTTAAAGCCACAACGTGATTTGTCAACTTCTATTTACCCTTCATAAGGACCCTGTTCATCGAATCCGCTCCAACTAAAGTAGGAGAGACAGACACCCGCCAGCCACCTTATGCAACTAGTGCATGTTAGTCGGTGGAACCGGTCTCACGTAAGCGTGCGTGTAAGGTTGGTCCGGGCCGCTTCATCCCACAATACCGCTGAAGCAAGAAAATACTAGTAACGGCAAGAAAGTTGACAAATCTATGCCCACAACTAATTGTGTTCTACTCGCGCAAGAAGAACTACGCATAGACCTAGCTCATGATGCCACTGTTGGGGAACGTTGCAGAAAACAAAAATTTTCCTACTCGTTTCACCAAGATCATCTAGGAGTTCATCTAGCAACGAGTCATTGGATGCATCTACATACCTTTGTAGATTGCGCACGGAAGCGTTCAAAAGAACGGTGATGATGTAGTCGTACTCGACGTGATCCAAATCACCGATGACCAGCGCCGAACGGACGGCACCTCCGCGTTCAACACACGTACGGGACGGGAGACGTCTCCTCCTTCTTGATCCAGCAAGGGAGAAGGAGAGGTTGATGAAGATCCAGCAGCACGACGGCGTGGTGGTGGATGCAGGGCGTCACAGTAGCAGGGCTTCGCCTATACTACGAAAAGGAGACGTAACGGGGAGAGAGGGAGGCGCCAGGGGCTGGTGTGTCAAGTCCCTCCTCTCCACCACTACATATAGGAGGGCCAAGGGGGGGGTGGTGCGCAGCCTAGGAGATCTGATCTCCTAGGTGCGGCGGCCAGGGGGAGGATTCCCTCCCCCCCAAGGCACTTTGGAGGTGCCTTCCACCACTTGGACTCCTCCCCCATGGAAACCCTAGGCGCATGGGCCTAGTGGGGCTGGTGCCCTTGGCCCATGTAGGCCAAGGCGCACCCCCTACAGCCCATGTGGCCCCCCGGGACAGGTGGCCCCACCCGGTGGGCCCCCGGGACCCCTCCGGTGGTCCTGGTACAATACCGATAACCCCGAAACTTGTCTCGATGGCCGAAACAGCATTTCCTATATATAATTCTTTACCTCCGGACCATTCCGGAACTCCTCGTGACGTCCGGGATCTCATCCGGGACTCTGAACAACATTCGGGTTTCTGCATATACATATCTTCACAACCCTAGCGTCACCGAACCTTAAGTGTGTAGACCCTACGGGTTCGGGAGACAAGCAGACATGACCGAGACGACTCTCCGGTCAATAACCAACAGCGGGATCTGGATACCCATGTTGGCTCCCACATGCTCCACGATGATTTCATCGGATGAACCACGATGTCGAGGATTCAATCAACCCCGTATGCGATTCCCTTTGTCAATCGATATGTTACTTGCCCGAGATTCGATCGTCGGTATCCCAATACCTCGTTCAATCTCGTTACCGGCAAGTCACTTTACTCGTACCGTAATGCATGATCCCGTGACCAGACACTTGGTCACTTTGAGCTCATTATGATGATGCATTACCGAGTGGGCCCAGTGATACCTCTCCGTCATACGGAGTGACAAATCCCAGTCTTGATCCATGTCAACCCAACAGACACTTTCGGAGATACCCGTAGTATACCTTTATAGTCACCTAGTTACGTTGTGACGTTTGGCATACCCAAAGCACTCCTACGGTATCCGGGAGTTACACGATCTCATGGTCTAAGGAAAAGATACTTGACATTGGAAAACTCTAGCAAACGAACTATACGATCTTGTGCTATGTTTAGGATTGGGTCTTGTCCATCACATCATTCTCCTAATTATGTGATCTCGTTATCAATGACATCCAATGTCCATAGTCAGGAAACCATGACTATCTGTTGATCAACGAGCTAGCCAACTAGAGGCTTACTAGGGACATGTTGGTGTCTGTTATTCACACATGTATTACGATTTCCGGATAATACAATTATAGCATGAATAAAGACAATTATCATGAACAAGGAAATATAATAATAAAGCTTTTATTATTGCCTCTAGGGCATATTTCCAACAGCTTCCCTGTTGGTTGCTTGATGTAGGGTCCAAGTCTCCTGGATCATGTTCGTTCCGAAAATCACGTTCCTGAAGGTTTCATTCCGTTTGAACTCCGTTTGATATTCTTTTTCTGCGAAACTCTAAAATAGGCAAAAAAACAGCAATTCTGGGTTGGGCCTCCGGTTAATAGGTTAGTCCCAAAAATAATATAAAAGTGAATAATAAAGCCCAATAATGTCCAAAACAGAAGATAATATAGCATGGAGCAATCAAAAATTATAGATACATTGGAGACGTATCACGGTATTTCTCCAATTCTCACCCATCCACGGTACAGTTTTGGGATTCTGGAGCCAAATCCTTGATCCTAGTACGGGTGGACCTGGATCGACGATCCACTAACAAGGATGAGGTAGGTATATCCTGAAGAGTGTGGTAACTGCACATGAAATTGTGCATGTTGTGCACTCCTTTAGGAGATAGGGAATAATTTTTTAAAGATTATGAGAAGCCCTATGACAAGGTCAATATAGATGTTTTGTATGAATTGTTGGCTTGTAGAGGTTTTGGTCCTAAGTGGCTAGCTTGGATAAGAAGCTTAACCCAAAGTGGCTATGTGGGAGTCAAATTAAATGGAGAGAAAAGTGATTTTTTCCTTACTGGAAAAGGGCTAAGACAGGGTTATCCCCTGTCCCCTCTTCTATTTAATCGGGTGGTAGATGTCTTCCCTAGGATGCCAGTTAAAGGCTCTCAAGCTGGTCAGATTAGGGGATTATGCCCTGAGTTGGTTAGTGATGGGATCATGTGATTAAATTATGTCGATGATACTCTACTCTTCTTAGAAAAAGATATAGAGTGACTCTTAACCTAAAATGGATTTTGACTTGTGTTGAACAAGTATCTAGAATGGGAATTAATTACCATAAAGTTCTTTAGTGCCGATTAATATGGAAGGCAGTAAGTTAGATGGTTTTATAGATATTTTCCGGTGGTGAATTCCCTATCAAGTATTTAGGTATTCCTCTTTATTTTGATAAGCTAAGCAGAGAGGATTACAATCTTTACTAATAAGATCCTGGCCAAAATAGTTGGTTGGAGGGGCAAGCTTCTCTCTTATTTGGGAACATTACTTTAGTTAGATCTTGTTTAGCTAGCATTCCATTATATCCCTAAATGGTCTATTAATTTTATTAACTCTCACATGGCCAATTCCCTGTGGAGTGATAGTGAAGTAGCCCATAAGATTCATTTGGACAATTGTCCTTCCATCTATATGAGGGAGGAGTTTGGTGGTATGGGCGTGCTTAACTTACAGGACATGAACATATGTTTGATAGCGGCTTGGGACAAGAGGTATTTTGCAGGGGAAGGATCATTGTGTAGGAAAGTAGTACTAGATAGCAAGTATAATACGAGAAATCCTAATATATTGTGCTACCTTGATAATCACCCCTCTTAGTTTTGGAAAAGCTTTCAGTGGGCCTTACAAGCTGTCAGAGTAGGGTATAAATGGTGTGTTGGTAATGGTAATTTGATTAGATTTTGGGAATATATATATATCTGGCATGGTAATGTCCCCCCCCCCTAGCTACTCAGTTTTGGGACCTGTATTATTTGGTCAATGGAAAAAATAAGACTAGTGCTGACATTTGGGATGCTAATGAGCTTGTACCTTTAGGAGGATTTTTCAGATGAACTAATGGTCCAATGGCTGGATTTGCTCAATATCTTTAGGCTCACATCCTTTAATAAGGATGAGGATTCTTTTATTTGCCAGTATGAATCCAAGGGCATCTATACTTCTAATTATCTATATGTTGTTGTTACCTTTAGGGAGGTCCAACCTTTGTACTTGCCGGCAGTGTGGAGTATCGGAGCCCTCCCCCCCCCCCTCCCCCAAGGTTCTGGGTTTTTTGTGGTTATTTTCACAAAATAAAATCATGAAATGTGATAACCTCGGGAAAAGAGGGTTTGCTAAGCCTTTAGGCCCTATTCGGGACGGAGGAATCGAAAACATTGGTTTAAAACAAAAACAGAGAAAATGGAAAGGAAGAGAGATGCAAAACATGGGAAGTGAAAACATTGCAAGAAACCACATGATTGGTGTTCTGGACGCAGGAGGAGTCCCACGAATTTAGCTAATGTGGGTCCGAAGTTGTTTGCTTGTTTGTGTATGTGGGCCTCAATGTGTAAAGATCAAGTTTTTTTTATAGATGATGTGGGTCCCTACATGCATGCCTCAGCCCTCGCGGAAAAATGGGACAGGAGCGGATGTTTGTTTTCCCGTGAAAACACATGTAAGGAAAACTTTCCGGTGGAACAGTAACGTAGGTTTCCTTCATCCCGAACGCCAAACTATGAATCAGTTCTGTAGGATTCGGTTTCCTTTGGTTTTCATGCACTCTTCCTTCGTCCCGAACATGCCCTTAGAGTGTGTGCACCATAAAGAAATTGAATCAGTATACCATCTTTTTTTAGTGCATTGTAGCTAGGCTGGTTTGGGCAGAGGCTAAAAGTTTGTTTCAAGTTTCTGTTGATAACTTTGAATCCGTTGCAAAACACTGGCTTTGTGAAAGAAGATGCTTACATCCTAATGTAGTTTCTTCTGTTGTCCTGTGGGGGCAATGAAATTTTATGAACTCCAATGCTTTTAATAGGTGCTCCTGGATCTCTATGAAACATGTTCTTGGGCTGATTTATCAGTATTTGAGAAGTTGGAGAAAGCAGTACAAAGATTTACAGGGGGCATCTGATGGAATTTCAGACCCTGCTGTGGATGCGTCTGAAGGCGCCTTTTGCTCTCGAGCCAGACTGGTATAATGTAAGATGTGGTTTGAATTTGTATCCTGCAATGAGACGGTGTTGTGGATGCATCTGAAGGCGCCTTTTGCTCTCGAGCCAGGTTGATATAATGTAAGATGTGGTTTGACTCTGTATTTTGGAAAGAGACAGTTGAAAATGGTGCGCATTGTGAGGGAAGTACACTGGAATATCAGCAGCAAAACCCTCAAGAAGACGAGTCCATCCATTTTGTGTTCTCTAGTTACTAGGGATGGCCCCCCTGGCCTGCTGTTGGCCGTTGTCTGAACTTTGTTGTGTTGGTGATTTGCATTAAAATGTGATCTAACTTTTGATGAGTAGACACTCTTTTCGTTTTCTTTGGTCTGGATGATGTTATAACCTTGGTGATTTATTTCTTAATTGATTGGGGCTGGGGAGGGCCCAGATTATTAAAAGACAGTCTTGCTAATTGCTCTTTTCAGTTTTTTATTTTATTTTTTTACATGTTGTGTCAATTGACTTGAGACTTGGTTAAGTCCTAGTCGACTGAGAACTAGCCGCATCCAAAAAACTGGTTTATTTTATTGCATGCTCATATATAGATCCGATTGTTACATCCACAAAAAAGCTACAGGGGACGTAGAAGTTGAATTATACACTGCAGTATGAGTTACTGTTCCTTGTAGTCCTTGTTGTTGTATGGCGCAAAGAGCTCGGCGATCCAGTTGCCCTTACGTAGCGTGGCGGAGCCGAGGTCGGCGCACATGCCGTCGCTGTCGTGGATGCTGTAGGTGGAGATGCAGTGGCGGCGGTAGAACCGCGTGGTGCGGCGCATGGCGTCGGCCTCGCCGGCGACGTGCCCCATCATGGCCATCACGGACGGTAGCTCGAACCGCCCCTCCAGCAGCCCCGACAGCCACCGGCACCGCAGCTCCGACGTGTGCAGGTTCGACACGCTCTCCACGAACCCCACGAACGCCATGTTCGGGATGAGCGGGTGGATCGTGCCACTGCAAAAAGGAATTTGTACATCAGCATCGATCGATGCATATATGTTGGAGCAAAAGATAATCGCACGTACCGGTAGAGCGGCATCATGGAAGACTTGCCGACGACGAGGTCGCGGAAGGGCTTTGGCAGGACCTCGCGGAGCTTGTCCTTGCCCTCGAAGCCGGTGGCGAGGAAGACAAGGTCCGCCTCCACTTTGGTGCCGTCGTCGAGGACGACTCCGTTCTCGGAGAAGCACCACCCAGCGGAGGCTCTCTTGAAGCGTACGAGGCCACGGTCCGCCATGTCGAAGAAGCCCTCCGGGAGGATGGCCATCTGGCAGCTGGCGTAGTCCTCGACGAAGGGGTGGTCCGGCGTCAGACCGTACTTTCCCAGCGGCAGCTTCCACGACAGGTACGACTCGATGAACTTCGACACCCCTGACCGCTGGACCACAAAAATTCAAAGAACAAGACGTTGCTGTCAAGATTGAGATGTGCATGCTGGTCTGCTTCGTGCAGTAATGTTCTTGTTGACGGTGACAAATTAAGGGGTACGTCTCGAGCATGCACACGTGGATGTTCTTGAGTCCCGATGTAGAGTATTACGTACGTTCAAACGTATAGTACGCTTCTACGTACATCTTTTCCCATATACGTGCATGTGTGTCGTGTACAAGTTTCACGGTGTGAGTCAAAACATACCAGTGGGCTCATGAGGCGGCAGAGGAGGGATCTGAAGAGCCCTTGGTTGGGCCGCTCGTAGAAGAGCTGAGAGAAGCGTGTGGAGTAGAAGAGGAAGAACGGCAAGCCCCAGATGGAGTAGGACGGCACCACCCAGTGCAGGGTCCGCACCAGCATCGTGCACGCCTGCCCTCCCTCGCCTGCAAACAAGCAACCAAACGCAATCGGTTAATCGATCGATTCATGTCAACATTTATCTCGATCTAGTTCTAGTTTCCGCGACGGAATCTCGACACAGCCAGTTGCTCCTACTACTAATTTCAGGAGCTCTAAATCGAGAGATGACTAGCCGGGTCAAGCGTCAGGCTGTTCGGTACCAGCACTGATTATACTATTGTTTTGAGGAACTGTTGAAATGTATACTCAAGTCAGGTCGTTAGGACGCCATGGCCACTAGCTAGTACTACGAGTGATGCGTGCGGACAATCTAGTTTGGAAGGTTCGTTTGGATCGGCAGATAATCTTTGTTGCAAATCTGCTATACTACTAGTCAAACATGCAAACACTTTGGTACATATATGATTGAGTGACGCGTAGAATTTTCTTTGACCCCAACTGGTGTGTTCTAGTCTAGTAGTATATAGTATTGCTCATGCATGGAGCTAGGAACGTTGAAAAGTCAAGTAGTAAGGACAGTCCTGATGTTTGTCTACGGTATGATAGGTAAAATACCTAGCTGGCAATGTATTGAAAGAGAAGAGAGAGGGGGTTATTTGTTAGTGAAGAATAACTTATTTTTGCATGTACTGTAATTAATGCTCTAATCTGGTGTGACTTATTTTCCTAATTTTTACCCTTTCCTTTCTCTCCATAACGAGGCAACAAGATGGACATGTAAATATGGTTCCAAAATAAATTAAATGCAATATCACCTGGACACAACATTTAACAGACAATGCATTGTGGTAATTGTCGCTAAAAAATCACTACCGTACATATGATAACGTATTAAGAGCCAATGCATGAGCACTGTCCTAATTATGTCTAGTGTACATTGAACATGCAAATGCAAGAGACCTGCCTAGGCTAGGATAGGCTGTTGAGACAAGGTCAAAAAAAAAAGGGTTAGGACAAGAGTGACCTTTTCCGGAACAGAGTTTCCGACTCTCCCAAATCGCCAAGGCATATGTCACCAAATATGGTTATGCATTATTCAGACATCCACTTCATCGAATGATGGGGCGCTTTCACAATATTTATTAGTATCCTGTTTTTTGTTTTGTTCGGCTCTGTGTGAACATGCTTGGCATATTATTTTTCTACGATTTCCTCGTATACACGCGTTTACACGAGTACGATGGCTTATCTGCCTTGGCTAGCTGCTAGTTTCATGCGTAGTTCCATGTTGAATTTTGTCCATGTTTTAGGAGAATTTTGGTTCAAACCAAGTTAAATCTTTCCTATGCATAGCTAGGAGGAGTATGCTTTTACGCACCTTGGTTTGCCTGAGCACATTCGTTGGCTAGATCGATAGCGCTCTTCTTGTACCCAACCACCACAACCTTCTTGCCTCGCATCAGCTCAACGGTCTCCTCCTCGTTCAGCTTGCAGTAGTCCAGCGAGTGCATCACCGTCCCCTTGAACACCTCCGGCCCCTTCCCCGGCGGGAACACCGGCATCCGCGGCACGTCGCCGTACTTCCCCGTGCACATCACCACGAACTCGAACTTGTAATACTGCACATTCCCGTGGCAAAATATGCGCGTGAGATCGATTGAATTGATCAGAACATGGTGCAAAGTATCTCGAAACAAGGATGTCAAAGTATATATGGTACCTGAACGGTGTTCGAGTCGCCGGTGACGATGCCGACCTCCCACATGGGCTTGCCACGGAGCGGATCCTTGCCGGTGCCGCTCCACAGCTCGGTGAACCCGGCTTGGGCGCCGCCGAGGAACTTGATGTCCACCACCTTGGACCCAAACGAGATGTAGCGCCAGAGGTCGAACTCGTCGGCGTAGCCCTCGAGGTAGTCGACGATCTCGGTGTGGGTCGGGAACGAAGGGTCGTCGCGGTTCTTCCAGGAGTAGTCGGAGAACTCGTAGTCCGGGCGGGGCGTCTGCAGCCGCGTGGTGCGGTAGACGCAGTGCTTCCACACCCCGCCGACGGACGGCGTCGCCTCGAACACCACGGGGTCGTAGGCCGCCATCTGCTTCGCCGCAGCCAGGCCGCTGATCCCGCCGCCGATGATGGCCACACGGGACACCGGAGGCACGGCCTCCCTCGTGGCCCGTGCTGCTTGTCCTTGCGCCATGGCCGTCGACCCGGGGTGCTGGATGAAGCGAGGTGCTCGATGGATGGGTGGGCTGTGGCGACTTCTTGCGGGCGTAAGGGGTGCAGAGCGTGAGGTGCTGTTAAGCTTTGCGGAGGGCTTGTGTGTTGTGTTGTGTCTTGTGTGTCGACGAGAACAAGGGTTGGCGTATTTATAGGATTAGGGATGCTCTTGAGCACGTGAGCTTCCCACTGCGTCTCTTAGAAAATCTACTTTTCTTTGCTGAAACGTAGCTAGAGAAGAAAGAGCAAGCTAGGCCCAGGGTGGGGGCAGCAGTACATACAAGCATACGCACAAAATGCCATGCAGTATACCTGTGTTCCAGTATAATTTTTGGAAGCATTATATTACTTACCGCACAAAATGCTAGAGTGCATAGCTCCACTGGGTAAAATGGGCGTTTATCCAACCGTTCCACCTCACAGTGCTCTATCCTCAATCTGTCATCTGCTTTTATCTTTCTTCTATCGTCTCCTTCCTCTAACTTATGTTGTCTTCTTTCTAAGTATGACCGTATCCATCGTACATTCGTATTGTTTACCATTGTTCTCTTTGCCTCTCATATGATCTTAAATATTTTTTATTTTTTTGCGGGTACATATGATCTTAAATATGGGTGCACTTCAAGGTTATTTCATATGTCTATTGGCTGCCCTTTTTATCCTATATCGTCTTATTTCTCTGTATTCATTGACCTTTGTATCGCCGCCACTATCGTTCCCCTCCTCCCGTTAGCCTTGCCTTGGCCGACTCGACATAAGTGCCATCGCCTAGTGGCATGCTTGGTCATTACTGTTGGGCTACTGCCATTTTGGCCCACCTCTATGTTTGGGGGAACACATCAAAGCAATCAAATGCGAGCTACGACACAACTTCCATCTTCGGTTAGGTCAAGTAAAACGAGAGAGAAGAGGAGCACAACATTCGCTTGAGAATGGTGCGGGTGATAAAATTTATTTCTAGTCATTTATTTACATCGAAATAGCTAGCCTCACTAATGTTTCTCTCGATATGTAAGCTTGCCACCTCAACGTGCAACATGCATGGATAAAAGTTCCATCACAACATACAACCATGCAGAAAAAACTCACCTCAACATGCAAAATTGTATGAGAATTCTCATTTATTATGCTATATAATATATATTTTACAACTATAGAATAATCAAGCATGATAAATCATATGTATTTTAAGTTTTAGTCATCATATTATATCTCCATATTCATGCTCCCTACAATCTCATCTCATTGAAATATATTGTAAAATATCTCTGCTACAACGTACGGGGCACGTCGAACCAAGCAGACGCCGAACATACAAATATATGTGGACTTGACCATTGAGCTTACTCCCTTCAATCCATATCACTTGTCTTAGATTTGTTTAGATACTGATGTATAGAAGGAGTAGTACAGTTCTAGGGGTTGTACCTGCCTTGTTTTGTTTTCTTCCTATGCTGCCCTCAGCAGAACATTTCTCGTTCTTTCGGTTGTATTGTATTGTGTGTGACGTGCAGGCCGGTCGACAAGGGTGTGCGAGCGGTGCGATCGCAGAGGGCCCCCGAAATCGTAGGGGCCCCGATCGAAGGAAAAACCATGTAACGGCCGCGGTTCATGCGCTGGTTTGCTGCCTTTTTCGGCTGGCTCGCTCGATCCGGTTTAATGGGAGCAAACCTTGCACGAGAAGCGGAACCTTCGTTACGGTGCCCTAATACCCAGCCAACAGACCCTCTGTTGGCCCAGTATTGATTTATCTACTCCCCTTTCGGCCTGTTTGTAAGAGAGCAAGTAGAAAAACAAGGCAGGCTAGTTACGCTAATGGGCCTAATCGCTATCGCCAACAGCGCATGTTTCTTTACTGCAACAGTCTCTGACCACAGGTATATTTTCCAAGGTAAGTCGTAGCCATAAGTCTGGGATCAAAATAGATGAACGAAAAACTAGTTAGGGTTATTACTTTTTTGTTACAATCGTTCTCTTTCTTGTTCTTTTGATATCTTCCTGTCATATCCATTGACTCGATTAGGCATGCACTTAGTTTTAATCAAAATTAATAGGATTATCACACTAGCCGTATGCTAATTTCTAATTGTAGTACTAATTTTTTGTTGTGTGCTCCTCTGCTACACTATTTCATTCTAAGAAAGACTCAATGAATTTTTTGCTAAATTTTGGGCCCCATTTCGCATTTCGCACCGGGGCCCCGAATTCCTGGAGACGGCCCTGGTGACGTGCGTGGTTTGTTGCTACCTTTATGTATCTTAGATGCTTGAATATGTGATTTATCTATAAAGCGGGACGAAAGCCTATTTCTATAATAGTATAATATACCTTTTATTAAGAAATATAAATATAAAACCACACGTAGCAGCATGTACACTTGATCACCACCGACCGTAAACTGGGCATGTCCTTTTCGGTCGCATCTTTGTTACAGCTAATTTCTAGAGAGCAAAGATCATGGGTTCACTCATGCACATGCATGACCGTGTCAAGCCGGCCCCTCCATCTCGTTCCGCTGATCATCTGGAACTCTGGATCGGAAGAAACTTATTTCGGACCGGAGAACAATACTGTGTAACAGTGTAAGTGTAACCCACCGGACCCCCGTGCCTGCCCATTTTTGGCTGGGCGCGTACATATCCCTACATGGCTATATCTCACTTGTCTTGTCCCGTCGCCAGCCGAATGTTCCTTTCAGTTTCAACCCCATCTAGTCCTTCGGTTGTTGCTACGTCCTGTCACCACTCACCCGTGGTAGCAAGCTGCATGCATGCGGACTATTCTTTCCCTGTCACCGCGGTGTGGAAGCAGCAAACCAACTTAACACGGTGCGCTATCGATCAATTCAGGGTTTTGGGGGGGAGACCAGGGCTCTGCCTGCCTGCTTTAGTTTACTCTCGGCCGGTTAATTCAAGAAATATATACGTATATACTCAGCATAATATGGTCGCAGTGATAGATAAATTTGATTTTTCTATTTGGGTCTCCATGCATATATATATGACCCTTCAATGTACTCCTGACGGTTCGCAGATACTAAATAACTCCGGCCTTGACAATTCTTATCATGGCCGTCTTCGGCCGGACGTGACGGCGCAAGCATGCTTATTCCTTCTTATGACGTTGCTAAGCGGGAAATAGGCTTAATCATAGGTGTTTATTTTCGGTCTTGTAATGGTTTAGCTGTGTTTGTCTTTATTACTTACTTTGCTTAATAATTAATAAGAACCTCCATTTCAAAAGAAAAAAATCGGTGGTTTCCTCGACACTCAAATGGACTATGAAATTTAACTTCAACCCAACGGACCCGTGCCTGCCAATTTTGGTTTAAAAAAATTCAACATGAACATTTTCAGATGATAGCCCACAAAGAAAATAGTTGAAAACATAGTTGCAGTAGAACTTCCTCTGAAGCTATATCAGCCTATGAGCTATGGTGCTATGAGAGCAACTATAGCCGGACTCGCTAAATTGATCGGGTGGCCGTAGGAGCACTGGTCGGACACGTAAGAGAAGAAAAAGGTTGACCCAACTATACCACTCAAAGCCTCTCTAAACATCCGGGCCGTCTCACACTCCCCATACTCAACCCATATAAGCGGCAATATGAGGAGTGTCCGGCGTGTTCGGTCAGTTGCCACATGAGATTTGGCGCACCGTGTATCATGTTTTCTCTTTCTTTATCTTTCTTTTCTTCCTCTCTCTCCATCCCCATCAATGACATGCACGTGATCAGCCGTATAGGGAAAAATTGGGGAACCTTGATATGTGTACAGACAAATAGCGACTTGGAACAGACACGCCCAGACAATGAACAGACGCGTCCATGGACGTTTGAGGGGTCAAATTTATCCAGTCCGACTGATGCCCTAATTTTCTGACTTTGATATTTAGGTTACATAACTATATATTATTGGTTTAATACCTGGTTAAAGTTGAAATTTATAGTATGTATGTGCCTTATTCATTGAAACGGAGTAGTACGACAATTTGTATCCTTCCAAATGTTGCTACATACTCCACGTCAGTATGGGAGGCTTCTTTTTTTGTGTGTGAGTGACAGTGCCGTAGGTTTCACTTGTTTTGAACCCTATCGTTTTTATTTATGATTACTCCAGGGAAAAAAACACTAATTCTAGCTAGTAGCTTCTCACACTATTTCAAACCCTGAAAGGTACGCATTTATATCCCTTCATATCTCTGCCATAACGCTCGCACGTGTGGCATTTATCAACACGCCCACACGTATTTGATGACGCTTGATCCATTTGCACGAATTTTGAAGTAGTTGCCATCTCGGTGGATTGCCACGTGAGCACCCATCTTCGTGTGGGAGTTAAGGGCACGTGATAAGATAGTCTTATCTTAAATCTTGCATGTAGTTTAGAAATGATAATAAAAATATGTCTACAATGAGTTATCTCTTAGTCGGCCTTATCTTTAATAACTAGTTATTTCTAAAAACATGGTGTGACATATTGTGTTAAGAAATCATCTTTTAAATAAGAGAAGACAAACTTTTTCTTATAATTTCTCTCTCCTCCATCTCAACATTTATCCTACGGGGACTCCTAAGATAGCACAATTGTACATGCCCTTAGTGCCATATGTATGGCCGCTCCTCTTCCGAACGGACACAAGACGCTCGCCCGAACGTGTGGGCGAAACTGCTCTTCGCCCACAGGACGCTCACACGGTGACAGATGGCAACTATAGGTGTGCATATGTGGCAACTAGTTAATCACACATGACAACTATGGTTGACCATACATGGCAACTATGGTTTAACCACACACGGCAACTACAGGTGTGCATATGTGGCAACTAGTTAATCACACACGGCAACTATGGCAACTATGATTTGATCACACGTGGCAACTTCAATTAGTTACACATGGTTCCTATATTCAATGATACATGGCAGGCATAGCAACTACAGTTAATTACACATGGCAACTAAAGTTGATTACACACACATTCGCGCTCACAGAGTAGGGGCGAGCAGTTGTCACACATGGTCGTGTGGGCCGCCGTAGTTGCGCCTAAACGTGTGGGCAGTTTTAATGTTCACCCACACTGGATCATGTGGGTTGTCTCCTGGGTGCGACCACACAACTCGTGCGGTCAGGTATCCACTGTGTCACACGTGTGGCAATTATCGGCATCCAATTATTATGTATGATATTGAATTCAGCAAACCAACATGATTAGCAGGGTCATTGAAGTGAGAGTATATAATTAATTAATGTGCAAGTATGTGTGTCCACTACTACTTCTGAACTCCAAAAACCAACCAAGACTCGGAGGGCTGACCTTGAACATGCATATATGTATATGCATACAGCCAGGCATAACGAATTAAGAAAACCAGGAATTGGGTCACGGTGCAAGTGTATGTTGCATCTGAACTTCCTCTCAAGACCGTGTCTTCAATTTGAGCTTTGACCTCTACGCGCGTGTACCGTATACACAATTGGTACACTGATTGGAATACATGCATAAACCAATACATGTCGGCCACATGATCCCTTATGATTCTATTTGGTGTAGTCTTGCCCGATTACACGCGAGGTTAGGTGGATTAGAACTATTCTACATTGCAGTCGCGTATGTAATCCAGTTTTACTGATTTGGTGTGATCATTGCAGAAATCTATATAGGAGTATGTATGCCACGTACATCTGATTATTCCGTACAGTTACCTCGAAAACTGAACTACTTTGCATGGCACCTTCCGATGCATATGGAAATGATCGGGTTAGCTAGATGCGTGTAATGTAAATTAAAAAATACCCATTGTGAGGTCTACAAACATATCCTGGAGTATATACTGGCAATTAAATTGGTTAGTTCGATACATACGTAGATAACGAACTTGCTAAGTAATCGAGGAGTAGAATTATAGGCATGCGTTAGCACGTGGGGTGGCAAACAAATGTGGGCACACGTAAGTGCTAGCTCTAGCAAATGCCAGGAAAATGTTTTTGTAGTTTAATTAAGAGTAGGTCATTTTCTCCAATCTATTGTACTTTCATTATTTTGTTAGTAAAGCAAGACTGCTGATATAAAAAAACAGTTTGGAACTTCTAAGTGTCTATTTACAAAATTCACCATGTTTGTACGCAATTTAGTGCTGTTTCTATTTTGTACCCTATATATGTACCACAGTATGTCAAGCACTTTTTTCACACACAAGAAAAGTATGTGGAGCACTTTACAAATTGGTTGGACCCAAGTGGTGCCAAATCGCCCTCGGTTCCCTGTCCAGAGAGAGGGACCTAGTTTCAGGGATGGACGGCGGTGATCCAAGGACATGCATTCTTTGACTTGAATGGTACGTATATATAATGGCGACAGGTAGTAACTGTACCATACCGTTTCTTTGGGAATGTGAAAGTGCGAGAGTATAATAGTCCAGCTTTCTTTTATTCGTACGTATCTACATACATACTACGTACTGTAGCGTTGACAGAAAAAGGACAAAGTAAAGCCGAGTTTTCAGAGTTGTAGTCTTCTAGACAGTGTCGAGCTTGTTGAAATGAATTCAAATTGACTACAAAAGTTTCAACGAAACAACCTACAGTTAAGCAAAGCGTAAACATGAGTTTTTTCTTGCGGCAGTAAATATGACTCTTTGACTGTGACAGTATACACTATTACACTTCTAGGTTCCTAGACATATGTAAGCATGCCGTATGCTCACTAGCTAATGCTCGAGGAGAAATTACCACTAATCTTAGGGAAAATTTCGCGTACATTTCTCGATTTGTGCCACATACAGATACAGTACATGATAATGCTCGAAATGCGTCCGGGTTGTACAAATGTATATGCATACTCTTCACCAGTTTTTCAGTCGTCAGCATTCAGTAGATTCAAGAGACCCAGGAAATCAGCAAGAGACCGGCCAGGAGCATGGGTTCATTCATAGAAAACTTTGAATTTCTTCTTCAGGACCAATCAACTAGACCGTGGAATATAAAGGGAACGCGAACGACGTACAGATCGTAAGCAAGACCAGATCAGAGACATATCAGGTAAAAGTAGTAGCTTGCAACTGACTAATGGACTAAATAAGTACGCTCTTGTTCATATCTTCGCGGACCATTCCTGGCTAGTATTATTGCACGTACTCTAATCACGTAACTAGTCAACTAGTGGCCCACTAATTGAATAATCGATCAGCGAATATACGAATAAGCGAGAAACAAGTTGGCTCTTGCAGTAGTTTTGCGTACATGGGTTTTGAGGAGGTCAAGCTATCCGCGTACGATCGTCATTAAGCTAGTCTTGACCAAAGATTACGTTCTTTAGCTAGGTACAAGTCCACTGTCCATTCGTCGCCTCAGCAGCTCCTGCGGAGTTCAATGGAATTAATATACGGTTTTGGTGGTTGCTGCTGTAGCAGGATTGCATTTGCATGAGACCGAGGTGTATATTCTCCTCCATGGTTGTTGAATGTTATTATGATGGGTGGTATGGATGCCATCTTCGCCACGCGCTACGACTTGTAACTAGACCGACTCTGGAGACTAAGCGTCCGTACATGTGCAGACCAGCAGTTGCCAGGGCCATATATTACCCGACCAATGTGCGAGCCCAGATGATGAGATGATTCATGATCGCACCGCACATGGACATGGTCGTAGAGGGAAAACGAAGAAAAATGGTAATAATTAGCATCCACCTTAAAAAAGGAAAAAAAATTGGGGAAAGTAAAGGTAATATTAGTTAGAGCATCTCCAACATGGAACCCTACAACGAACACTGCATCTGTTCGCGGATCAGTCCACACTGATGTCCGGACACTAATACGTGAGCCGGTCATTTAAAGCTACCCGTAAATGGCCGGTTATATTTTGAATGTCATTTAATCAAAAGTAACAAATTTAATGCAAATTTAAACAAACTGGAGGATTTCCATTCAAACTTAAATAATTTTTTACATAAAATTAGACGATATATCATCCGGTGAACTAAAACTGAAATAAATAAACCCTAAACTAGCTATACTTGACGGTGACCTCGCACGCCGAGTGGTCTTGTTGGCGGCACCTCTATCGTCGTCAGAGGAGATGACAATCTCCTCCTTCACGGAGGAGCTAGCCGGGCGCCGTGAAGGAAGATGGCCCAGAGAGCGAGGGTGGCGACGCCACAATCCAGAGCCGCGTGCCGATGCCGAGGCCCACGACCGACTACATGTGCTTCTAGGTGATTATCTCTGGTCTAAGTCTGTTCATCGTCCTTGACTTTCCATCTTTTTTGGATTGAAGACTCCATGGGCTATCTTTAGAAACCATTATTAGTAATCATGTTCGTGCGGGTGAAAGAATGACAATGCTGATGCTCCAATCTAATCGTAGTCTCTACTGATGTCTTAGAAGTATTTCATTTTGCAAAGAATATGCATCCGAGGGATTTCATTGCAATTCTTAATCATAGAAGTTACGCCGTGGTTTTCTTACATTTTAGATCCAAAGCATTGTACCTTTAATAATGGTTATATGCGAGTATGAATAAATTTACAAGTGTTTTTTCTAAATGCATGCATCCGTAGTCCTGCAAAAAAAAACATTCCTTCGTTCCATGCAAAAAGAAAAACTTCATTTCTTTTTTCTTGATAATCAGAAAAACTTCATTTCTTAGTAGAAGAAGTCGTTATTCATCCCCTTTCCGGCCGAGGCGGGCAAGACATGAAACGATCATTTTGGACAAGACGCCCGACTAGTCGCCGATCAACGATTCGTACGTACGACGCCTTTCAATTCAAAGATAAAATCCTACATAGTTTCAGCACTCTTTTTTTTGGCGTGGCTGGATCACACAATGATATCAACGTGCTTCAGCGCTCGCCGGTGTTTGCTAGGCTTGCCGAAGGCAACAGCCCACCAGTGAACTTTACTGTCAACGGCCACACCTACGACAAAGGGTATTATCTGGGTGACGGTATCTATCCTCAGTGGACCACTATTGTCAAGACAATACCCAACCCTGTCGGAGAGAAAAGAAAAAGATTTGCCCAAGAGCAAGAGAGTGCTAGAAAGGATGTCGAGCGTGCCTTTGGTGTTTTGCAATCTCGATGGGGCATCGTTCGGTATCCTGCTAATATTTGGAGCACGCAGAAACTATGGGAGGTGATGACTGCTTGTGTGATCATGCACAACATGATCGTAGAAGACGAGCGCCTGGAACGTCTGTACGATCAAGGCTTTCAGTTTCAGGGTGAGAATGTTGTGCCTGAGCATGGAGTAGCGGCAACATTTGAGCAGTTACTCAGTTTCATGAAGACATGCGTGATTGGGAAACTCATGTGCAACTGCAAAATGATTTGATTGAGCATATGTGGACTCATGTTGTCAACCAATAGATGTATCTTTTTTATTCGTTTTGCAAAACTATGTGAAACATTTTTATTTTTATTTGGCCTGTAAACTATACTATTTATTTGGGCGGACTATTTTGTTTGTTAAATTTTTATTTCACCATATGTGAAAATGCAATGCAAAATTAGGCAGCCAGCCGGCCACGCCTGCACATATGGATCGACGCATTGGGCGTGCTGTCGACCCATATGAAAAACAAGACGGTCGCCGGACGGGCGGCCGACCCAAATGAATAAAAAACAAACAAAATCGTCGTTCGTTTGGGTTGGCCCGTTGGAGTGGCTCTTATTCACCCCCTTTCCGGCCGAGGCGGGCAAGACATGAAACGATCATTTTGGACAAGACGCCCGTCTAGTCGCCGATCAACGCTCGCTCCGCCAGCCGATTCGGTACGATTCGTACGTACGACGCCTTTCAATTCAAAGATAAAATCCTACGTAGTACCGTACTTGCGTTGCCCGTTTCGTGCTACCACGGGTCAACATCGATCGCGAAGGTGCAGGTGAATGCACCGCCGACCACAGCCAAACCGGTGCTACTCAACAGCTGCTGCTGCTGATGCATGTCCCGTGGACGAATCGATCAGCCCGTTTCGGCGCACGCGCACGGCAATTGCCCGGATGGATGCATCCATCCATCCACGATCTAATCCATGCATCAAGTGAGCACGTGCGTGCACACCTGGATAGATCCGAGCCTGCACTAGCCACCGACACGTGCGTACGCCGCCGACCGGTCTTGCTAGCTGGCTAGTTTGAGATTTTGCTTTTGACGGCGGGCCGGGAGGGACGGTAGATATGCAGCATTGCAGCGCACGTCCATGCAAGCATTATAGCTGCATGGTCGAGTCCAATGTCCAAAGCTGACCCGTTGCCGTTCGTTTCGTTCCGCTGCATGTTGATGGATACAGCATGATCCTTCGGCGTCTTACCAAGATTCACCACGCGTTGGAAACATTTCTGATATAAAGGTTTGCAGAGATGCCCTATCAATTTCTAATCTCTTTTTTGCTGATGATTCTTTGATCCTTATGAGAGCCAATCCAAAGAGTGCGGAGGCGCTGAAATCATTTTTGAATTTGTATTGTGCCGCCTCGGGGTAAATGGTTAGTGTTGAAAAATCTAGTATATTCTTCAGTCCCAATACTAAAGTGGAAGACAAGGCACAAATATGTATAATTTTAAATATTATGACTGAAGCCCTCAATGACAAATATCTGGGTTTGCCGGCAAATGTGGGCATGGACAAAAGTGATTGTTTCCAGTTCCTGATTAAGGATGACAATGGGTCGGGTTTGGATCGAGTTGAACAATATCAAATCCATATACATATCCATGAAGACAGTCTTTGCCTCCCATGAAAAAACCCATGGATGAAAAATTGTGTCCATGTCCAAATCCGATGGATATCCATATCCACTGAATATCCATTGGGTCCTCTCGAGACATATAAATAAAACTTAACACAATATTAACATAAACTCTTCCATTCTTCACCTCATGGCAAGCTAGGCTTCACTTATGGTAAATCAACATCCAGTAACAACCTAGGATCATTTAGTATTTTTCTAATAGATGAGAATGACGAGTCATTTAAGAAGGAAATAAAAATAAGGGAAGGGGTGTTGGAGTATGTTACAGAGGGGATTGACTGTCAACTTATAAAAGTTACGATGGGGATTGTGTGATTTCTTATGCATGTTTTAGATTAAAAAAAGTGTAAAATTGTCGTGGAACATGTGAACGTGGGGCAGGGATGGCAATTTTTTTCCCATTAAGTCATACTATCGGGTTGGGTTTGGGTATATCCATGGGTACAAGATTATATCCATGCCCTACTCACGAACAATTGGGTCGGGTTTGGGCGCCGCCCATGGACACAAAAGCATATCCAAACCCTGTCCATTCGGGTCGGATATCCATGGATATCCATGTCCATGGATAAAATTGCCATCCTTATTCCTGATCGATCGAATCATTATGAAAATTAGTGGATGGAAGGAAAAATTGTTATCTTCTGGAGAGAAGGAAATTCTGCTCAAATCTGTTGTACAAGCCATCCCCACCTATGCCATGTCCGTCTTTAAAATTTCTAAAAAAATTTGCAAAGGAATTATTGACGCGATGTCGCAGTTTTAGTGGTGTGACGAGGACAATCAGAAGAGGATGCATTGAATGGCATGGTGGAAAATGTGTGTTCCAAAAGATCAAGGAGGTATGGGCTTCCGAGATATACACTGTTTCAACCTGGCGCTTTTAGCTAAACAAGCGTGGCGTCTTCTCGAGAATCCGGAATCTTTATGTGCAACCATCTTGAGAGCTAAATATTTCCCTGAGGGAGATTTGATGAACGCAAGTTTAAAGAAGGGATCCTCTTTTACTTGGCAAAGCATTATGGCGGGAGTGAACTCTTTGAGAAATGGTTATATCTGGCGAGTTGGAAATGGACAAAACATCGATATTTGGAGAGGTGCGTGGATTCCGAATTGTGCCAATAGGAAAATTATTACTCCTAGAGGTGGGCAACTTCTGTCAAAGGTGGCTGATCTTATTGATCCAATCACGAATTTCTGGGATGAAGATTTGGTGAGACAAACTTTGTGGCCAATTGATGTGCAAAGGGTCCTCACGATTCCCCTCCCTATGCAGAATATGTCGGATTTCATCGCCTGGAGCTATAAAAAAATGGTGTATTCACTGTTCGATTAGCTTATTTGGAGGAATGGAACCAACAACACGGGAGGAAATTGCAATATACTAATGGTATGGGTCGTACCAATGTCAATCCTATTTGGGGTAAGATTTGGAAATTATCGTGTCCGGCAAAGGTAAAGATATTTATTTGGCGAACGTTGCATGGAACTCTACCGTGTCATGTTACACTTGCCAATAGACATATGAAAGTTTCGGCCCTTTGCCCATCTTGCTCGAATGGGCAAGAAGATACAAAGCACATCTTATTTCTGTGTCAGAAGGCAAAAGAGGTTTGGAAAAAGCTGGAGATGTACGAGGTAATTAAGAAAGCTTGTATTATTGATCGTGCGGGTGAGGCGGTTCTTGAATTTTTACTTCTTATGCCACACCAAGAACTATCTATATTAGGTTGCCAAAATACAAGTGAATTAATCGCGATAACCGCCAGGTATTTATGGTGGGAGAGACGCATGTTGGTTCATGAAGGGAAATCTCAAGAAGTGAACCAGATTTCGATGGGGATTCGTGCTATAACTGCAAACTATGTCAATGCCCACTCCCCTAGTGCGACTAGTAGAAAAGAAGGATGGAGCCGACCTCCTATGGGTTTTGTTAAACTAAACGTTGACGCTTCTTTTGACCATGATATGCTCAGGGGCACGGCAGGTGCGGTGCTCAGAGATGACAGAGGAAACTTCATTGCTGGCGGAAATTGAAAGATCGATTGGTGTGCTGATGTACTAACAGCAGAAGCGATGAGGTTTGGTTTAATTCTTGCACAAAAGGTGGGATGCAATCGTCCTTTTATTAACTCTGATAATATGGAAGTCATCGACACAATGAAGAATGGAGGACAATCTGCGGGAGTTGCGGCGGCAGTATTCGAGGATTGCTACTTCATGGCATGCGATTTTCCGTTGACTAGATTTGAACATTGTAATAGATAAGCTAATAAGGTTGCTCATGAACTTGCTAGGCTAGCGAAAGTTTCTGTAACTAGAGATTGGTTTGAGGAGTCTATGGAGAATATTGTATCTTTTCTTATCGACGATGTAACTATAATTTCCAATTAATAAAGTGGATGTTTTCTTTCAAAAAAAAAAATTCACCACGCGTTTGCGCACGCGTCGGTTGGGACTCTCTGTCCTTCTTTTGAGCAATCGTCGGTGTCACGGCTTTCCTCAAGACTGAAGCGCGCAGACAGAAGAAGAGAGCAGATAAAATCAAGTAAAGCCATGAGAATATCATACGAAAACCAACATTTAATGAAAATCGGTGAAAACCACGCGAAGAAAATGCTTCAAGGTATCAAAAACATCTGTAAAAAGAATAGAGGATGTTAAGAGGGTGATGTTCTATTGCCATGGAAAATTCTAAGTTCAAATGATGTGAGCTATGAAAATAACAAAATCAGCATTGAATAGTGCTAACAAGAACGTATTTGGGGCTGAATTTGTTTATTTCATAGTTCACATCTCGTAATGTATTTTAACTCGAAATTTTGGGTGGCAACAAAACATCACGCTCCTAACATTTCATATTTTTTCATTTTTTTAAACTTTCAAATGTATTTTTCACGGAGTTTTTTCTGAATGTTGGTTTCCTTATGATATTCTCCAAGAGAGGGCACTGCTATGTATCGCTTCTAGCTAGCAGTTCCTTCGCGTCACTCACGTGTAGCCAGCCCACTATTTTAGATGGTCTGATGGCCCAATTGTGCGCTAGTCTAGGTGCGTTCACTTCGCTCGAGTAGTAGTTGTCTGGGTCATTTCCACATAGCCTTTTTTTTTATTTCAAAACCTGTTTATGAGAAAAAAAAGTCATAAAATTTAAAAAGTTCAACAGTATTAAAAATACTACCTTTGTATCTAGATAACATTAAACAATCTAGACATGTTTATGAGACAATTAATGTGGGATGGAGTTAATATTTACAATTTCAGAAAATGTTGGTAAAATTTAAAAAGAAGTTCACAAATTAGGATATTTCTCTATTTAAAAATGTTCTTATATATTATAAAACAAAATTTGCTAATTAAAAATATTTCATGAAATTAAAAAATGAATTTGGAAAAAATGTTTGCAACTCTTAAAAATATCCACGGCCTCAAAACATGCTTGCCAATTTGAAAAATAAAATCAAAAACATATTCATGAATTTAAACAAATAAATTCACAAATTTGAAATCAGTTGGAAAATGATCATGAATTTGAAAACATGTTGGCTGTTATTAAAAATGTTCATGAATACAAAAAATCCAATAATTTGGAAAATGTTCTGAACTTAAAAAGGTTATCAAATTTGAATAATGTTCATGAATTTGAAATGTTCACAAAAAGTGAAAAGTATCATAATTTTATAAAGAAGAAGGAAAAAATAATAAGGAAAAAGGAAAATAATTGAAATGCAAAAGAAACAAAAAATTAGAAAGGAAGTAAAAACAAATTGAATAAAACAGGAATCTGACAGAAAATGATGGAAATAAAAAGACAGCCGAAAGCTTCCCAAAACCGGGATGGAAACTTGGAGAACCTTCTGAAAACCAATCCTCTCATGGAAGCGCTATGGAGTGCTTAATGGGCTGGCTCACTTCGGGACGTTGAGGGCATTGGTTGTCATAACACTCACAGAGAGCCATACACAACATTAGCGGATAAGAGAAGAAACAGAAGAGAGCTGTGTGCACACGGTCAAAGAAGGAAAAAGAAGTGTGTGCACTCAGGGCCACTAAGCGCACAATTTCAAGACTTGGTGTACCTAGGCGTGACGCTAGGACATCAATCCTTGTGATCTGTTGTTGATTTTGAATAGTAGAGAGAATGGCCGCGTCACATTTGTTTTCTCGTTATGCTTAATACCCCAGCTCATGATCATCACGATGTGTGCGTAGATGGGCGGATGCCTTCTTGTTTGTCGCTATGTGAATGGGTTGCATTTGAATGCAGTCCATATAAGCGTCGCGAGGGCCATGTCATGCTCCCGCTCACTCAGAGTGGTCTATAGCAGCGCCCAAGACAGATTCATTCCGTACTTAACGCTCAGGCGACAAATATGGAATGGAATGTGGTCCATTTAAGCGTCGTGAGGGCCATGTCCATTTAGGCATCAAATAAGAAATGACTTTGTCGTGGAAAGCTATTAACTGCACCTTATGGGCCAGTTGGGGAACAGGCACTCACGCTCCTTCCGCTAAAGGGTCGGCCCAATAAAAAGTAACGAGCGCTACCTCGAGTTCCTGGCTCGCTCAGCCAAAAATTTCCTGGATTTTTGCATTTTATTTTCCTGATTCACTCGATTCAGATAGTTTCCAGTTAGGCAGACGAATGTTGACCGTTGATCGGTGGCACAGTTGACCATTAACTTTTCGGAAAAGTTCACAAAATTAAAACAAATCATGAAAATAAAAAAGTTCAGGACTTTGAAAAAATGCAATAACAAATCACAAAAAAAAGAAAAAGTTCATAAACTTGGAATAAATCACAAATCTATCAAAATTTCAAGAATTTGATGAAAGTTCACAAAATCTTAAAATCATGAATTTGACAAAAACTAGTGAATCTGAAAGATGGATAATTTAAAAAAGTCACAAAAAATAGGAAAACTACATGGATTTTTATAAAAAATTCTCTAATTTAAAAAATCATCAATTTTGTAAAAAGGTTCATGTATTTGAGAAAAAATTCATGCCTTTGATAAAAAGTTCACGGATTTGAAAAAAGTTCTTAGGGTTTTGTAAAAAAGGTTTAAAATTTTGAAAAAAAAAATGTCGTGAATGAAAAAGGTTCACAAATTTAAAGAAAGTGTTTGAAATGAAGAAACTTTCATTCATTTGAGAAATAAGGAAAATAAAAAATAATAAAGAATAAAGAAAAAGAAAAAAGAAAAAGACAAAATGAAAGACAAAAGAGCATAAAAAAGAAAAAGGAAAAAGGAGAGCAACTAATTGCAGGTTACCCCTTCCTCGGCACCTCAAGTGGTCACTTTTGGTCGCCATGGATGCCAAGTTGCGCGTCTAGCTGCCACCACATGTCACGTGCTGGGCCCTTTGTCTGGGTTTGATTTCCTTTTTTTTGTGCATTTTCAACTTTTAGATTTATTTTTTACTTTCATTTTCACCCGGTTTTCCGGAGGTTTTGGTGATTTTTTTTGTGAGGAAAAAGATTGTGCTTTCGCAAGACGCACAGATTTGCTTCTCGTGGAGGCACAATCGTGCTTTTCGGAAAGGGAAAACAATTTGTACTTCCATGAGAAACACTTATTTGTTTCTCGTCGAGGCACAGATTTGCTTCCACGCAGTTGTGTTTCTTGGAAAGGGAAAAATATGTGCTTCTCTTTGCTTCTCATGGAGGCAAAAATTTGCTTTCGCGATGTGCTTCTCAAAAAGAAAAGGTTGTGCTTTACAAGAAGTGTTTACTTCTGGTAGAGGCATAGATTTACTTCAGCGCGAAGCAAAGGGGGGGAAAATATTTGCTTTCACGAGAAGCACAAATTTGCTTGTCGTGGGGGCACAGATGTGCTTCGACGAGAAGCACAATTGTGTTTCTTGAAAAGGAAAAAAGTAAACAGAAAAACATACTTTCGGCTCAGGGGTTTTAAATCTAGTTTTAAACATCTCCACGCGAGAAATCCAATGGTGAACACAATTTGGAATTTGGATGCACAGTTCAAGGGATAAAATGATTTTAATAAATGAATCTACGAAAAAGAAAAAATTCCTAAATCGAGACAAATGACACACATGTGCGCGAGTTATCAACGACGGAGAAGATGGGAGTGACATTTGTGATTTTGGGTAAATAGGAGTTACATTCGTTGTGCGCGCTGCTATAGGCGAGCGGGAGCATGACATGCCCTCGTTAAATGGACCGCACCCAAATGCAGCACATTCACATAGGGACAGTTTTTATCTTTTGTTTTCTCCTTTCTCTTTTATTTTACTTTTTATATCATGTGTATCTAAAAATAAATGTTAGAAATTTCTAAAATATATTAAATATTAAAAAATCAAAATATTTAAAACAGAGTTCATAGATTTAAAAATAAGATTGATTGTTTTTAAATGTTCATCGATTTTTAAGAAGTTTCACACCTTTCGAAAAATATTCGCATATTTTTCACGCAATTTAAAAATTGCTCATGTATTTGAGAAAGTAATATTCCCAGAAGTTAAAAAGTATTCTCGTATTTACAAAACATGTTAACAAACTTCTAAAAATATGTTCACAAAATTTGCACAATATTCATGAAGTATTGAAAAGTGTTTGTGCAATTTAAAAAGTGATAACCAAATTTTGAAAAAAGCGTTGTGTATTTGGGAAAATAATTATGTGTTATTTAAGATGATTTCTTTTCTATGGGAAATACTAATAAGAACAAATAAAAAGAAAAGAAAAGATAAGACACGCAAAAAATAGAAAGGACAAAAATAAAGAACCGGAAACTGGCAACCGGATAAGGCGCGTTTCCAAAAATACCTGCAGCAAACGAAAATCTATCTCTGGACCCGAGCTCATCTGCAACCGCGCTGACGAAAAAAAATCAAAACAAATACTAGAAAAATTCAAAAAATTCCAAATCTTTTCGTGTGGTAGAAAATTTGATGCGTGAGACCCGCTCAAAATTTCAAGTCATTTAGATATCTGAGCAGCTCTCAGCAAAAAAGACAAATGGGGGTCTATAAAAATGTTTACTGTTCATGTACTGTTTTGACCCAGTTTCTCTTTTTTGCTGAGAGCTGCGCAAATTTCCAAATGACTTTAAATTTGGAGAGGCTCTCACGCATCAAATTGTTTACCACACAAAAAATATTTAGAATTTTTTGAATTTGTTTTGAATTTTTTATGATTTTTTTGCTAACCGGGTGCAGATGAGCCTGGGCATCGAAACGCCTACTCTACAGCAAAATCCTACTATAACCGCTGGCTGAAAAAACTAAGAAAAAACCGCCTCTGAATTGCACCCCTATTGGAGTGTGGGCTGACACCTACTATATGCGGCATATATTAGGCACATAGTAGATGCTTTCAAAAAGCATGGTCGCCCCTAATTAATTGGAGTTAGTTAATTCATAACACCCCTCCCTAATCATTGTTCCTCCATGTGATCATACGTCATTTTGTTTAAGGTCTACTCCAAAAACCCTTTGGAGGAAATATGAGGATATATGTAATTTGCCATGAAAACTCCTTCGAAAAACCCAATGAAGAAATAGGAACAAATGACATATTATGCATAATGCTTGTATTATTATTGTCTTATTTAAAACCTTATATGGGAAACCATTTAATAAAGAAAATACATAAATGAAAAGAGTGCAATATCAAAGATCTTAGGATCTCGAACAAGTTACCATTAAGGAGTTCCCCCCTAAATCTTGCAAATCACGAAGTTGTCTCATACTGATCCCATTAACTTATTACTGAAATGATGAACTTGATAACGACAGTGGAAACAAATCATTGATAACCCATAAGTATAGGAGATCCTTTGTATACTTTTTTGATAAGAAAGAGTGCCGAATCCAACGACGAGCTAAAGGTAGAACTTATGTTCTCTTCAAGTTCTATCGACCATAGATACAACTCTATGCACACCAACATTTGCTTTATCTAGAAACAAGTAATAAACTACTTTATAGGTGTAACATAATAAGTTTGCAAGATAATAAAGAACATGAAAATAAAAGTTATGTGCTGTTTTAGTAAAAAAGCAATTAAGTTAGTATAGCGAGTGTGAAAAAGCGGTGGCAGGATTTACGAAATTGTCCTAGGTAATGGTAACAAAATCGGTAGTCACTATTGCAATTTTATATGAGGGAGTGGCATGAGGTAACATACTTTTCATACTTGAATCATGTGTACTTATGATTGGAACTCTAGCAACCATCCACAAGTACTAAAAATCATTAAGGTAAAACCAACCATAGCTTTAAGTGTAAAGTCCCATTTATTCCCATACGCAACAACCTACTTACCCGAGTTTGTGTTTATGTCGCTCACGCAACTCGGTCGGTAAGCAAACCATGAACATATTGCAACAACCTACAACGGGAATCCCACACGTGTGCGCGACACGAAGAGAACCATAGGAAAACACCAAACTAAAACATGCAGTTCAAACCAATCAAGATCATGAATCTACCCATAGGACAAAAGGGATCTACTCAAATATCATAGGATGGCTACACATCATTGGATAATAATATATAGCATAAAGCACCATGTTCAAGTAGGGGGTACAACGGGTTGTGGGAGAGTGGACCACTGATACTAGATGAGGGAAGGTGATGGAGGTGTTGTTGAAGATGACACAGTTGTTGGAGTAGATCGCTGTCACACGATGGTTCCCCCGGTGGCGTTCCGGCGCCACCGGGAGAGAGGGGGAGAGGTCCCCCTCCTTCTTCTTGCTTGGCCTCCCCCCTAGATGGGAGGAGGGTTTCCCCTCTGGTCCTTGGCCGCCATGGCTCCCGAAGGGCAGGAGTCCCTCCGAGATTGGATCTGTCGCTCTCTTTGTTTCACGGCCCTCTTTTCTGACCGAACACCGTTTCTTAAATATCTGGAGATTCGTAACTCTGATTGGGCTAAAATTTTGAGGGTACTTTTCTCCAGATATAGCTTCCTTGCAACCGGGACACCCCTAACCGACTTACGAGGTGGCCACAAGTGCAGGGAGCATGCCCTAGGGTAGGGGGCACCCCTTGAGCCTGTGGGCCTTTGGGCCACCCCTTCTGTTGATTCTTGCGCAAAAAATCTCATCTATTCCAATAAAAATCACCGTAACTTATTATCACGCTTGGACTTTGTTTGATATGGATTTTCTGCAAAATACAAAAACATGAAGAAAAAACATAAATTTGCACTGGGCACTAGATTAATATGTTAGTCCAGTAAATCATGTAAATTGTTTCCTAAAGTATGTGAAAATAGTAGGATATTGGCATGTAACAATACAAATTATAGATACATCGAAGACATATCAACATCTCCAAGCTTAATTCCTGCTCGTCCTCGAGTATGTAAATGATAAACAAAGATATTTTTTATGTGGAATGCTACCAAGCACAATCTTAATCAAGTAATATAATCATGGCATGAATATTAAGATATGAATGATCCAGGGCAATAGTCTATCATTTGATATAAAGACATCAGTACTCAGGCATACTAACAACAGTCATGCCCTTCAAAATAAAGAATGTTAAAGAACGTCATCCCTACAAAATCATGTAGCTTAGCATGCTTAGTCTTCCTATCATAAAGTATAAATCATGATCACCCTGGTGCCAAACCAAGCAATTGTATCATACTTTTTCTCACTTCAGCCTTTTCAACTACACTAAATACATGAGCATGAGCCATGGACTTAGCACTTTGGATGGCAAAGAGAGTGTTGATTGGGGTTTATAAGGGAAGACCAAATGATAAGAAAGTCTCACATCAACATGGTTGATCGTTAGGCAATGGAGTGGCCTTACAATCGGTGTTAATGAAAGGAGTAGGGATTGCCATGCAAAGGATGCACTAGAGCTATAAGTGTATGAAATCTCCCCTAATACAGATCAGTGGGTTTGCATCCAACTTGCTTGTTCATGAAGACCTCGAGCATTTGAGGAAGTTCGTCATCGGAATATACAAGCCAAGTTATGTAGTGTAAAGATCCCACTAGCGTAGTCATGAAGTATATGGAACTCTCTATATGAAGTACATGGTGCTACTCTAAAGCACAAGTGTGGTAAAAGGATAGTAGCATGCCCCTTCTCTCTTTTTCTCTCTTTTTTTGTTTTATCTTTTTTGGCTCTTTTTGGCCTTTTTAGAACAGTCTCATGGACCTCATCCATACTTTTTCGAGGACTCATAAGTCTCCATCATTCTTTTCCTCACTAGGGCAATGCTCTAATATAATAATGATCATCACACTCTTCTTTAGTTACAACTCTATAAACTGAAAAGGTTGACTACATATGAATGCCTCGGGCGATGTACCAGGATGTGCAATGATCTAGCATAACATGTATAACAATGATAAGCGGTGGTTGCGTCACAAATATCATGTCAGCTCTATATGATCATGCAAAGCAAAATGACAATGAATGCTCAAGTCATGTGAATAGTAACGATGGAAGTAGCATAGCCATATATATCCCAGAATGCTATGGAAATGCCATAATAGGTAGGTATGGTGGTTGTTCTGAGGAAGGATATAATAGGGCTTATGTGTGATAGTGTATCATATCACAGGGTTTGGATGCACCAACGAAGTTTTCACCAAGTCTCGAGGTGAGAATGGGCAATGCAAAGTACCAAAGAGGCTAGCAAAATATGGATAGGTGGAAGTGCTTATAGTCCAAACTCACATGAGTCATAAAGAACTCATATACTTATTGTGAAAGTTTATTAGCCCTCGAAGCAAAGTACTACTCGCATGCCCCTAGGAGGGAGGTTGGGAGGAGTTAACCATCGTGCGCTCCTGATCCAAACAACACAAAGGATTCCAATCAATGATAAATTACTCTCCAACTTCATTGCAAAACTAGAGGCTATATGTGCATGCTTCAGGAATCACAAACTGTAATATCAATATTTTTACTAACCCATGACAATCAACTAGTACACCCACATATTGCCATCTTAATATCGTAGAACTATTGCAAGAAATCAAACATATGAAATTCAGTGACCTACAAGTTTTTTGCATGATTTTATGATTAACCATGTTAGTAACCAATTCCTGATAACTCTCTAAATAGATATAAGTGAAGCATGAGAGTTTAATTCTTTCTACAAAATACTTGGCCAAGCTCTATAAATATAAGTGAACCAAAAGATCATTCTACAAATAATGGTGTACCCAATGTAGAGAAACGAGCATCCAAACTTCAAAAGATATAAGCGAAGCACATGAAGCATTCTATAAAGCCATACTCAAAAGATATAAGTGAAGTGCACAGAGCATTCTATAAATCAACCAAGGACTTTCTAATACTAGCATGGTGCATAGAAGAAAAGGAAAAAAACATACACAAAATACGCTCCAAGAATTTAGGCATATCATGTGAACAAAACAAAAACCGAGACGTACCGATAATTGTCGAGGGAGAAAGATGGGATGCCTCCTGGGGCATCCCCAAGCTTAGATGCTTGGGTATCCTTGAATATTTACTTGGTGTTCCTCGGGCATCCCCAAGCTTGAAATCTTGCCTCTCCTTATTCTTCTCATGTCAATGACTCCTCGGTCTTCGAACACTTCATCCACACAAAACTTAATCGAACTTTTATTAGAGGGTTTAGTACACATAACATCAAATCCCATCATGTCTTGCTATAAAAATATTGTATAATTATAATCCAACATTAAATAATGTATGCTAAAACAATTCTAATGCTCCATATCAATGGGGCTTGGCAAAATTGCAAACACAAGCAGATGAAGAAAATATAACAGCAATCTGTGAAAACTAAAAATAGGACACTCTGTAAAGATGCATATGAAACATACCCTTATGTAACTCTAAAAATTCTGAAAAACTAGAACTCCTAAAGGTAAATCTTGTCACATTATTTTTATAATACAATGTATTTGTACATGGGGTAATTATTTTTGTTGATAATTCTCTGTAATTGAAGATTCACAAAGTTCCCATGGGCATGAACAAAAGTTCAAGGACATGCCCAACTTCAACGGTGCTCGTCTTTCTCACTTTCACTTTTATTTTTGAAAAAGTTTAGGTTCCCCTCTATATTTTTTTAAAACTTTATAAAAGCACACAATAGAATAAAATGACTCTCTAAAACTTCCGAGTTGTCTAGGGAGCACTTTCGTTAAAGCCATAAAGCTAGGTATAAAGTGCTCAAGTAATTGACCCACTCGGGTCCCAAGTATATGAAACCAATTTTAATTAACAATGATTTATAATTTATTAGTGAGCACAAAGTAGTAACAATAGAGCCTAACTCTCTTCCTATGTATTAGCATGTCATCAAGAACAATTTATGCACACAAAGTAAAGGCCAATGCATAGCATAAGTAGTTTCTTGTAATTTTATCACATTAGAAACATAGAGAGGTGAAGGCGTGGTTCCTCTCCCTAATAGTTGCAAGTAGGAGAAGTAGGCACATGCATATTATATCCACTAAAATCATCATTTGCAACGGTAAAACACAACCCATCAATATAATCCTTAATAAGTGTAAACTTCTCCGATATAGTGTAGTTGGGAGAATTCCAAAAGATAATAGGACTATCATGTGTAGGTGCAATATCAACAATTTCATTCTTAACATAATGAACTATAGCAAGTTCATCTCCATAAGCATCATTCATATTGGCATCGTGGCCACAAGCATAGCAAGCATCAAGTTCATCTCCATAAGCATCATTCATATTGGCATCGTGGCCACAAGCATAGCAAGCATCAAGTTCATCAACAAGGGATATTTCAATAGAATCAAAGGGATCATACCAATTATCCATCGGTAAGCACGAAGGGAAATTAAACATGTATGAGTTGAAGGGTTACTCCCATTAGAAGGTGGGCACGGGTAGATAATCCGCTCTTCCTCATTTTGTTCTTCGCTCTCCTCCTCATCTTTTTCATCTAATGTGCTCACAGTTTCGACAATTTCGTCTTCCCATAGATTCCTGCAAAATATTAATCTCTTCTTGGACAGCGGAGGATTGTATTTATAATTTTCATAGAAACATTTAAGTATGGCATAATTTTCAGATCTGTAAAGAGCAGCATCATAATTTTTATACTTTTCAAACAAAGATTCAATTTTATAAGCACACATAAAATCAACAATTTTTTTATTTGTTCCACATCATAGTAATCATATACACCATTAGCATAAGAAGCCAAGGTTTCCTTGTCATTCAATTCACATTGAAAGGGAAGGTGTGCAGTCTCCATCTTAGAGCAACAAGTATAATCATTCAATTCACATTAAAAGGAAAGCACAAATTCAAGCATACCAATGCAAAATTTTAATTTGACCCCATAAGTGTTTCCCTTTTTTTAGACAAGTGATAATCCCTAAAATATTCCCGATGATCCAAAGTATCTCCCATTATCAAGTTGAACGGGGATTTATCAGGATTATCAAAGTAGTATTTAATTTTTTCCACGTAACCAACATCGAGGAGGTTCCCAATCTCCATGAGTAGCAAGTACACCTATTTTTTTGGTTAAAATAGAAAATAAAATCTATTTAGAGATAAAGCCAACAAGCGCACAACAGAATATTCACCCCGTGCTATTGGTCCCTGGCAACGGCGCCAGAAAAAGGTCTTGATAACCCACAAGTATAGGGGATTGTTTGTATCCTTTTTATATAAGTAAGAGTGTCGAACCCAATGAGGAGCTAAAGGTGGAATTTATATTCTCTTCAAGTTCAATCGACCACCGATACAACTCTATGGACACCAATGTTTGCTTTATCTAGAAACAAGTAATAAACTACTTTGTAGGTTTAACGAGATATGTTTGCAAGATAATACAGAACATGAAAATACAAGTTAGGTGTTGTTTTAGTAAAAGAACAATTAAGTTAGTATAGCGAGTGTGGAAAAGTCATGGTAGGATTTGCGAAATTGTCCTAGGAAAAGATAATAAGATCGGTAATCACTATTGCAATTTTACATGAGGGAGAGGCATGAGCTAACATACTTTTCATACTTGGATCATATGCACTTATGATTGGAACTCTAGCAAGGATCCGCAACTACTAAAGATCATTAAGGTAAACCCAACCATAGCTTTAAGTGTAAAGTCCTCTTTATTCCCATATGCTACAACCTACTTACCCAAGTTTGTGTTTATGTCGCTCACGCAAGTCAGTCAGTAAGAAAATCATGAACATACTGCAAAACCCTACCACGGGAATCCCACACGTGTGTGTGGCACAGAGGGCACCGTAGGACAGCACCAAAATAAAACATGCAGTTCAAACCAATCAAGATCATTAATCAACCCATAGGATAAAAGGAATCTACCCATACATCATAGGATGGCGACACATCGTTGGATAATAATATATAACATAAGCACCATGTTCAAGTAGGGGGTAGAGCAGGTTGCGGGAGAGTGGACCGCTAATAGTAGATGAGGGAGGGTGGTGTAGGTGTTGATGAAGATGATGGAGTTGTTGGAGTAGATCGCCTTCACACGATGGTTCCCCCGGTGGCATTTCAGCGCCATCACGAGAGAGGGGGAGAGGTCCCTCCTTCTTCTTCTTCTTATTGCTTGGCCTGGGAGGAGGGTTTCCCCTCAGGTCCTTGGTTGCCATGGCTTCCGGTGGGCAGGAGCCCCTCTGAGATTGGATCTCTCTCTCTCTCTCTCTATCTATCTCTCTCCCTTTCCCTCTCCCTCTCTCTCTCTCTATTTCCGTTCTATTTTGAACCATTGTTTTCTGGTGGAACACTGTTTCTTAAATATCCGGAGATCTGTAACTCCGATTGGGCTAAAATTTTGAGGAGATTTTTCTCCAGATATTAGCTTCCTTGCAGTCGAAGGACACCCCAACCTACTTACGAGGTGGCCACAAGTGCAGGGCATGCTCCTTGAGCTCGTAGGGCCTGTGGGCCACCCGTTCTGTTGATTCTTGCGCGAAAAATCTCATATATTCCATAAAAAATCATAGTGACTTTTTATCACGTTTGGACTTTGTTTGACATGGATTTTCTGCGAAATACAAAATATGCAAAAAAAACAAGAATTGCAATGGGCACTAGATTAATATGTTAGTCCAAGAAACTGTTGGGTTTCGTAGTAATTTCAAAAAATTTCCTACGCTCACGCAAGATCATGGTGATGCATAGCAACGAGAGGGGCGAGTATGATCTACGTACCCTTGTAGATCGACAACTGAAGCGTTTAGTTGATGTAGTCGTACGTCTCCACGGCCCGACCGATCAAGCACCGAAACTACGACACCTCCGAGTTCTAGCACACGTTCGGCTCGATGACGATCCCCGGACTCCGATCTAGCAAAGTGTCGGGGAAGAGTTCCGTCAGCACGACGGCATGCTGACGATCTTGATGTACTACTGCAGCAGGGCTTCGCCTAAGCACCGCTACAATATTATCGAGGACTATGGTGGAAGGGGGCGCCGCACACGGCTAAGAATATGATCACGTGGATCAACTTGTGTTGTTCTGGGGTGCCCCTGCCTCCGTATATAAAGGCTCAAGGGGGGGGGTGCGGCCGACCTAGGAGAGGCGCGCCAGGAGGAGTCCTACTCCCTCTGGGAGTAGGATTCCCCCCCCCCAATCCTAGTTGGAATAGGATTCGCGGAGGGGGGAAAAGAGAGAGGGGGGCCGGCCCCCTCTCCTTGTCCTATTCGGACCAAGGGAGGGGAGGGGCGCACGGCCCATCTAGGGCTGCCCCTTATCTTTTCCACTAAGGCCCACTTAGGCCCATATAGCTCCCGGGGGGTTCCGGTAACCTCCCGGTACTCCGGTAAAATCCCGATTTCACCCGGAACACTTCCGATATCCAAACATAGTCGTCCAATATATCGATCTTTACGTCTCGACCATTTCGAGACTCCTCGTCATGTCCCTGATCTCATCTGGGACTCCGAACTCCTTTGGTACATCAAAACTCATAATATAACTGTCATCGAAACCTTAAGCGTGCGGACCCTACGGGTTCGAGAACAATGTAGACATGACCGAGACACGTCTCCGGTCAATAACAAATAGCAGGACCTGGATGCCCATATTGGCTCCTACATATTCTACGAAGATCTTTATCGGTCAGACCGCATGACAACATACGTTGTTCCCTTTGTCATCGGTATGTTACTTGCCCGAGATTCGATCGTCGGTATCTCAATACCTAGTTCAATCTCGTTACCGGTAAGTCTCTTTACTCGTTCCGTAATACATCATCTCACAACTAACTCATTAATTGCAATGCTTGCAAGGCTTTTGTGATGTGTATTACCGAGAGGGCCCAGAGATACCTCTCCGACAATCGGAGTGACAAATCCTAATCTCGAAATACGCCAACCCAACATGTACCTTTGGAGACACCTGTAGAGCACCTTTATAATCACCCATTTACGTTGTGACGTTTGGTAGCACACAAAGTGTTCCTCCGGCAAACGGGAGCTGCATAATCTCATAGTCATAGGAACATGTATAAGTCATGAAGAAAGCAATAGCAACATACTAAATGATCGGGTGCTAAGCTAATGGAATGGGTCATGTCAATCAGATCATTCACCTAATGATGTGATCCCGTTAATCAAATAACAACTCTTTGTTCATGGTTAGGAAACATAACCATCTTTGATTAACGAGCTAGTCAAGTAGAGGCATACTAGTGACACTCTATTTGTCTATGTATTCACACATGTATTATGTTTCCGGTTAATACAATTCTAGCATGAATAATAAACATTTATCATGATATAAGGAAATAAATAATAACTTTATTATTGCCTCTAGGGCATATTTCCTTCAGTCTCTCACTTGCACTAGAGTCAATAATCTAGTTCACATCGCCATGTGATTTAATAGCAATAGTTCACATCACCATGTGATTAACACCCATAGTTCACATCGATATGTGATCAACACCCAAAGGGTTTACTAGAGTCAGTAATCTAGTTCACATCACTATGTTATTAACACCCAAAGAGTACTAAGGTGTGATCATGTTTTGCTTGTGAGATAATTTTAGTCAACGGGTCTGTCACATTCAGATCCGTAAGTATTTTGCAAATTTCTATGTCGACAATGTTCTGCACGGAGCTACTCTAGCTTATTGCTCCCACTTTCAATATGTATTTAGATCGAGACTTAGAGTCATCCAGATCTGTGTCAAAACTTGCATCGACGTAACTTTTTACGACGAACCTTTTTGTCACCTCCATGATTGAGAAATATTTCCTTATTCCACTAAGGATAATTTTGACCGCTGTCCAGTGATCTACTCTTAGATCACTATTGTACTACCTTGCTTAACACAGTGTAGGGTATACAATAGATCTGGTACACAGCATGGCATACTTTATAGAACCTATGGCTGAGGCATAGGGAACGACTTTCATTCTATTTCTATCTTCTGCCGTGGTCAGGTTTTGAGTCTTACTCAATTTCACACCTTGCAACACAGGTAAGAACTCTTTCTTTGACTCTTCCATTTTGAACTACTTCAAAATCTTGTCAAGGCATGTACTCATTGAAAAAACTTATCAAGCGTCTTAATCTATCTCTATAGATCTTGATGCTCAATATGTAAGCAGCTTTACCGAGGTCTTTCTTTGAAAAATTCCTTTCAAAACCTCCTTTATGCTTTGCAGAATAATTCTACATTATTTCTGATCAACAATATGTCATTCACATATACTAATCAGAAATGTTGTAGTGCTCCCACTCACTTTCTTGTAAATACAGGCTTCATCGCAAGTCTGTATAAAACTATATGCTTTGATCAACTTATCAAAGCGTATATTCCAACTCCGAGATGCTTGCACCAGTCCATAGATGGATCGCTGGAGCTTGCATATTTTGTTAGCACCTTTAGGATTGACAAAACCTTCTGGTTGTATCATATACAACTCTTCTTTAATAAATCTATTAAGGAATGCAGTTTTGTTTATCCATTTGCCAGATTTCATAAAATGCGGCAATTGCTAACATGATTCGGACAGACTTAAGCATAGATACGAGTGAGAAACTCTCATCGTAGTCAACACCTTGAACTTTGTCGAAAACCTTTTGCGACAATTCTAGCTTTGTAGATAGTAACACTACTATCATCGTCCGTCTTCCTCTTGAAGGTCCATTTATTTTCTATAGCTTGCCGATCATCGGGCAAGTCAACCAAAGTCCATACTTTGTGCTCATACATGGATCCCATCTCAGATTTCATGGCCTCAAGCCATTTTGCGGAATCTGGGCTCACCATCGCTTCTTCATAGTTCGCAAGTTCGTCATGGTCTAGTAACATGACTTCCAGAACAGGATTACCGTACCACTCTGGTGCGGATCTCACTCTAGTTTACCTACGAGATTCGGTAGTAACTTGATCTGAAGTTACATGATCATCATCATTAGCGTCCTCACTAACTAGTGTAGGTGTCACAGAAACAGGTTTTTGTGATGTACTACTTTCCAATAAGGGAGTAGGTACAGTTACCTCGTCAAGTTCTACTTTCCTCCCACTCACTTCTTTCGAGAGAACCTCCTTCTCTTAGAAAGGATCCATTCTTAGCAACGAATGTCTTGCCTTCGGATCTGTGATAGAAGGTGTACCCAACAGTAACCTTTTTTGGGTATCCTATGAAGACACACTTTTCCGATTTGGGTTTGAGCTTATCAGGATGAAACTTTTTCACATAAGCATTGCAACCCCAAACTTTAAGAAACGACAACTTTGGTTTCTTGCCAAACCACAGTTCATACGGTGTCGTCTCAACAGATTTAGATGGTGCCCTTTTAACGTGAATGCAGCTGTCTCTAATGCATAACCCCAAAACGATAGTGGTAGATCGGTAAGAGACATCATAGATTGCACTATATCCAATAAAGTACGGTTATGACGTTCGGACACACCATTATGCTGTGGTGTTCCATGTGGCATGAGTTTGTGAAACTATTCCACATTGTTTTAATTGAAGACCAAACTCGTAACTCAAATATTTGTCTCCGCGATCAGATCGTAGAAACTTTATTTTCTTGTCACGATGATTTTCCACTTCACTCTGAAATTCTTTGAACTTTTCAAATGTTTCAGACTTATGTTTCATCAAGTAGATATACCCATATCTGCTCAAATCATCTGTGAAGTTCGGAAAATAACGATACTTGCCGTGAGCCTTAACACTCATCAGACCGCATACATCAGTATGTATTATTTCCAATAAGTCAGTTGCTCGCTCCGGAGAACGGAGTCTTAGTCATCTTGCCCATGAGGCATGGTTCGCAAGCATCAAGTGATTCATAATCAAGTGATTCCAAAATCCCATCGGCATGGAGTTTCTTCATGCGCTTTACACCAATATGACCTAAACGGCAGTGCTACAAATAAGTTGCACTATCATTATTAACTTTGCATCTTTTGGTTTCAATAATATGATTATGTGTATCACTATGATCGAGATCCAGCGAACTATTTTCATTGGGTGTGTAACCATATAAGGTTTTATTCATGTAAACAGAACAACAATTTATTCTCTTACTTAAATGAATAACCGTATTACAATAAACATGATCCAATCATATTCATGCTTAACGCAAACACCAAATAACACTTATTCAGGTTCAACACTAATCCCGAAAGTATAGGGAGTGTGCGATGATGATCATATCAATCTTGGAACCACTTCCAACACACATCGTCACTTCACCCTTAACTAGTCTCTGTTTATTCTGCAACTCCCGTTTCGAGTTACTAATCTTAGCAACTGAACTAGTATCAAATACTGATGGGTTGCTATAAACACTAGTAAAGTACACATCAATAACATGTATATCAAATATACTTATGTTCACTTTGCCATCCTTCTTATCCGCCAATCACTTGGGGTAGTTCCGCTTCCAGTGACCAGTCCTTTTGCAGTAGAAGCACTTAGTCTCAGGCTTAGGACCAGACTTGGGCTTCTTCACTTGAGCAGCAACTTGCTTGCTGTTCTTCTTGAAGTTCCCCTTCTTCCCTCTGCCCTTTTCTTGAAACTAGTGGTCTTGTCTACCATCAACACTTGATGTTTTTCTCGATTTCTACCTTCGTCAATTTCCGCATTACGAAGAGCTTGGGAATCGTTTCCGTTATCCCTTGCATATCATAGTTCATCACGAAGTTCTACTAACTTGGTGATGGTGACTAGAGAATTCTGTCAATCACTATCTTATCTGGAAGATTAACTCCCACTTGATTCAAGCGATTGTAGTACTCAGACAATCTGGGCACATGCTCACTAGTTGAGCGATTCTCCTCCATCTTTTAGCTATAGAACTTGTTGGAGACTTCATATCTCTCAACTCGGGTATTTGCTTGAAATATTAACTTCAACTCCTGGAACATCTCATATGCTCCATGACGTTCAAAACGTCTTTGAAGTCCCGATTCTAAGCCATTAAGCATGGCGCACTAAACTATCAAGTAGTCATCATATTGAGCTAGCCAAACGTTCATAACGTCTGCATCTGCTCCTGCAATAGGTCTGTCACCTAGCGGTGCATCAAGGACATAATTCTTCTGTGCAGCAATGAGGATAAACCTCAGATCACGGATCCAATCCGCATCATTGCTACTAACATCTTTCAACACAATTTTCTCTAGGAACATATCAAAATAAACACAGGGAAGCAACAACGCGAGCTATTGATCTACAACATAATTTGCAAAATACTACCAGGACTAAGTTCATGATAAATTTAAGTTCAATTAATCATATTACTTAAGAACTCCCACTTAGATAGACATCCCTCTAATCCTCTAAGTGATTACGTGATCCAAATCAACTAAACCATGTCCGATCATCACGTGAGATGGAGTAGTTTCATTGGTGAACATCGCTATGTTGATCATATCTGCTATATGATTCACGCTCGACCTTTCGGTCTCCGTGTTCCGAGGCCATATCTGTATATGCTTGGCTCGTCAAGTATAACCCGAGTATTCCGCGTGTGCAACTGTTTTGCACCCATTGTATTTGAACGTAGAGCCTATCACACCCGATCATCACCTGGTGTCTCAGCACGAAGAACTTTCGCAACGGTGCATACTCAGGGAGAACACTTCTTGATAATTTAGTGAGAGATCATCTTATAATGCTACCGTCAATCAAAGCAAGATAAGATGCATAAAAGATAAACATCACATGCAATCAATATAAGTGATATGATATGGCCATCATCATCTTGTGCTTGTGATCTCGATCTCCGAAGCACCGTCATGATCACCATCGTCACCGGCGCGACACCTTGATCTCCATCGTAGCATCGTTGTCGTCTCGCCAATCTTATGCTTCCACGACTATCGCTACCGCTTAGTGATAAAGTAAAGCATTACATCGCGATTGCATTGCATACAATAAAGCGACAACCATATGGCTCCTGCCAGTTGCCGATAACTCGGTTACAAAACATGATCATCTCATACAATAAAATTTAGCATCATGTCTTGACCATATCACATCACAACATGCCCTGCAAAAACAAGTTAGACGTCCTCTACTTTGTTGTTGCATGTTTTACGTGGCTGCTACGGGCTTAAGCAAGAACCAATCTTACCTACGCATCAAAACCACAACGATAGTTTTTCAAGTTGGTGCTGTTTTAACCTTCACAAGGACCGGGCGTAGCCACACTCGGTTCAACTAAAGTTGGAGAAACTGTCACCCGCAAGCCACCTATGTGCAAGGCACGTCGGGAGAACCGGTCTCGCGTAAGCGTACGCGTAATGTCGGTCCGGGCCGCTTCGTCCAACAATACCGCCGAACCAAAGTATGACATGTTGGTAAGCAGTATGACTTATATCGCCCACAACTCACTTGTGTTCTACTCGTGCATATAACATCAACATATAAAACCTAGGCTCGGATGCCACTGTTGGGTTTTGTAGTAATTTCAAAAAATTTCCTACGCTAACGCAAGATCATGGTGATGCATAGCAATGAGAGGGGAGAGTATGATCTACGTACCCTTGTAGATCGACAACGGAAGCGTTTAGTTGATGTAGTCGTACGTCTCCACGGCCCGACCGATCAAGCACCGAAACTACGGCACCTCCGAGTTCTAGCACACGTTCGGCTCGATGACGATCCCCGGACTCCGATACAGCAAAGTGTCGGGGAAGAGTTCCGTCAGCACGACGGCATGGTGATGATCTTGATGTACTACTACAGCAGGGCTTCGCCTAAGCACCGCTACAATATTATCGAGGACTATGGTGGAAGGGGGCGCCGCACATGGCTAAGAATATGATCACGTGGATCGACTTGTGTTGTTCTGGGGTGCCCCTGCCTTCGTATATAAAGGCTCAAGGGGGGGTGCGGCCGGCCTAGGAGAGGCGCGCCAGGAGGAGTCCTACTCCCTCTGGGAGTAGGATCCCCCCCCCCCAATCCTAGTTGGAATAGGATTCGCGGAGGGGGGAAAAGAGAGAGGGGGGCCGGCCCCCTCTCCTTGTCCTATTCGGACCAAGGGAGGGGAGGGGCGCGCGGCCCATCTAGGGCTGACCCTTCTCTTTTCCACTAAGGCCCACTTAGGCCCATATAGCTCCCGGGGGGTTCCGGTAACCTCCCGGTACTCCGGTAAAATCCCGATTTCACCCGGAACACTTCCGATATCCAAACATAGTCGTCCAATATATCGATCTTTACGTCTCGACCATTTTGAGACTCCTCGTCATGTCCCCGATCTCATCCGGGACTCCGAACTCCTTCGGTACATCAAAACTCATAAACTCATAATATAACTGTCATCGAAACCTTAAGCGTGCGGACCCTACGGGTTCGAGAACAATGTAGACATGACCGAGACACGTCTCCGGTCAATAACCAATAGCAGGACCTGGATGCCCATATTGGATCCTACATATTCTACGAAGATCTTTATCGGTCAGACCGCATAACAACATACGTTGTTTCCTTTGTCATCGGTATGTTACTTGCCCGAGATTCGATCGTCGGTATCTCAATACCTAGTTCAATCTCGTTACTGGCAAGTCTCTTTACTCGTTCCGTAATACATCATCTCACAACTAACTCATTAATTGCAATGCTTGCAAGGCTTATGTGATGTGTATTACCGAGAGGGCCCAGAGATACCTCTCCGACAATCGGAGTGACAAATCCTAATCTCGAAATACGCCAACCCAACATGTACCTTTGGAGACACCTGTAGAGCACCTTTATAATCACCCATTTACGTTGTGACGTTTGGTAGCACACAAAGTGTTCCTCCGGCAAACGGGAGCTGCATAATCTCATAGTCATAGGAACATGTATAAGTCATGAAGAAAGCAATAGCAACATACTAAACGATTGGGTGCTAAGCTAATGGAATGGGTCATGTCTATCAGATCATTCACCTAATGATGTGATCCCGTTAATCAAATAACAACTCTTTGTTCATGGTTAGGAAACATAACCATCTTTGATTAACGAGCTAGTCAAGTAGAGGCATACTAGTGACACTCTGTTTGTCTATGTATTCACACATGTATTATGTTTCCGGTTAATACAATTCTAGCATGAATAATAAACATTTATCATGATATAAGGAAATAAATAATAACTTTATTATTGCCTCTAGGGCATATTTCCTTCAGAAACCATATAAATTGTTGCCCAAATTATGTGGAAATAATAGGATATTAGCCTGAAACGATAACAAAATTATAGATATGTCGAAGACGTATGAATCACCAATGTTATTGCATGACTTCACTTGCAAAATATGTGTCTCCCCATTTCTCTGCAGCGCATGGGGATAAAATTTCTTGGCAATATGCATTGTAATATCGCTCTTTATATAACATGTAGTTGTATTCATAATACGAGAAACGTCATCTTCATACATAATGATGGGTAATTCCAAAGAACCAATCCCACTTGAACTTTTAACAAAGTTCATCATCTTTGATGCCATGCATAATGATGGCACTCCGTTGATGCTTTATACAAATCAAATATTTCAGAATGAGTATTTGATGTGGGCATGTGGCGACTAAAGTATATTCTATTAAATTTCATGACATGGTTGTACCTCCATTCAATAAGATAAACCTTATATGTTATCCGCTATGACAGAGACCTAATAGATAACTAGCATCACAATATCCAACGATGGTCTTATCTTTATTTTCGCATCAAACAAACCAAGATCGATGGTGCCTTGAAGATATCTAAAAATATCCATCATAGCAGCCCAACACCTTTTCATTGGTGCTACACTTATCTAGGCGATAAATCCATTGTAAATGATAAACCAGGCCTGGTACAATTTGCTAGATACACAAGTGCTCTGATTAAACTGAGTTATGGAAACCCAGGTCCATCTGTGCCATTGAGGGATATGTGAACTTTTCAAGTATCCTTTGGATATATTCAGATTGCTGAAAAGGTATTCCTGAAGGAATATGCTCGAGTTGGAAACCCGAGAAAATGTTCTTGCCAAAATATCTCAAACTTGGTCTTAAGATGATTACTTGCCTGATGTATTTTTTACATAGTTCCAGTGATATTCAAATCATCAATATACATTTTTATTTATCAAAACCCATCTCTGGATATATCGACGGACAAACGTGGGAAATGCTCATTGTTCGAGTAATACTTCTAACAGAGGCACTCACTTAGTTGGTTGTACCACATTATTTTCGGCTGCTTCAAACCATAAAACGACTACTGTAGCTTTTTGCCATGCAGGTCGCGATTAGCTTCCGGATTCAGAATCTTTATCCACAGAGGAACTTTTATATAGATGTATGAATCAAGTGACCCATATGAATATGCATTCACAGCATCCATTGGTTGGATAGGAAATTTATCTCACTTCCAGAGATATCAAATATTGGAATAATATTCCACTTGTAACAGGAGAATATGTTTCATTGCAATGATGTCGGGTCTCTGCGTGTACCCATGTACTACAAGCCTCACTTTATATCACATCAGCTCATTTTTTTCCTTTCTCTCATGATGAAACTCATCTCACTCCCCAGGGAACATTTCTAAGGAGTGGGTATTACCAAATATGTCACTACCCCTCTTCTTCGCAACAACTTTAATTCATCCTTAGTCGCTACCTTCCATTCGGACCATCCGGCGCGCTCAAGGCACTCGTCTGTGCATGGACTTAGGTTCTGGATCCAATCTGACATTTTTTGCTCCCCCGTGGATGTGGCATAAAGCATATGTTTTTTGTTATTTGTGTACCAAGGGTTCACTCTGCCATGCATGGAATTCGTGTTCCAATGGTCTAGCATCCTTCATGCCCCACTAGGGCATATGTCATGCAGTCGATGTCCGCACAACACCATGAAGAAATCATGAAAACCATATTACAAAGATCAAATGAATTACCACATTTTATACACATGATAAGATAGGGTTCCTCCATGTTCCTAGGGAGTCAGGAAACTACTCAAGCATTAATGCACAAGTCAAAAATGAGATAGCTATGCAAATCTAAGATGACTAATTAATCTAATCTTTGTAAAAGTCCACAACGAATTTGAGATCAAAATGTACAAGTTCGCATATTACAATGAGATGGTGTGAGAGTCGATTTCATAGGCATGGATGACGTGAATGTGGTGGATCTCACTATATTTCGCCTCTCCTTTCAAGTTATTGGCGGTGGTGGATGCTCTCTTGCCAACCCCCCTCCAACGTCGATAAGGAGGCAGGGTTCTGGTGTTGTTTACTCTCCCTGGAGTCTCTATGTTCGTCCCCTTTGCAAACCACTTGCACAACAGAAATATACTTGATCTTTTCATGCATGCGACACCTCGTATGGGCACATGTGCTCGTACCATGCTTGGCTAATGTTATGTACTGTTAATGTAGGCAGATGGATTTTCACCTCCGTTGGCTTTGGTTCTCCTTTTGGAAGATTTTCAATTAGTCAAATCTTCATATTTTGCACCCCAAAAAAGGAGTTTACCTTTAATGTTCCAGGTTCTCTTTGTCTTGCACTCACGGTGAAATCAATACAAAAGGGCAAAACAAACATGGTAAAATACTAAAAATCCTATCCCTACAATGGAAAAACACTAATGAAAACATGAAGCGAAATGCATGCATTAGTTTACCACACACCTTCTTGATTAGAAGCCTATAAGGCCATTTACCGAGTAAGGCATTTTTTTGCTTTGAGATCATATATACCAAGACCTCCCTAGACTATTAGTCCGCAAACAACATCCTATTTTGTCAACCTATACTTTTTGTTTTCGTTGTGACTTTGCTAGAAAATCTGGACCTAAAGTAATCTAGCCTTGCAGAACCCCTTTTGGTACTTGGAAAAAGAGAGCAGAAGTAGAACCATGTTTGTGAGTACCGAGTTTGTTAAAACAAGTCATCTCCCAAATCGAGAGCAACTTGCCTTTCCAACTACTCAGATGTTCTCTAATCACTTCTCGACATATTTTTAATCCACATTTGAGAGGCACCAATAATGGATAGTCAATGTGTCAATGTTAAATAACATTGAAGACGGTGGATCACCCTGACGGAGTCTCTTTTCTATCTGAAAGTACTGGCCAACACCATGATTGATTTTTATAGACTAAATGACAAGTTATGATAATCTGCATGGAAAATCATGAACTTTTCTTGAGGGGTTCTACTGAAGCAACCTCGATGTATATTCACCTTTATTCTGTGATTGCATTTTTTTTGGTAGCATACCAAGCTGTCCGATTGGTCCTTTCTATTTTTATTTTATCCTTAAGGTGTATGCTAATTACTAATTTTCTATGTTTTGCATATATGAGCATGCCCAAAGGGGTGCACTCATGAGTTATCTCATCATTTGGGCTTTGATTATTGGAAGTGTATTTAATATTTATAAGGTGAAACACCAATATAATTATGATCATCTTGGGCATAAGGGCATCTCCAACTGTCGGATTCAAGGCTCCGCAGACCTGAGAAAGGTTCAAACTCTGGGGCATGTGCGAAGAACTCAACCTCTCCAGTCAGGCAACTCGTCGCTCTCATGGCCTAGCTCGATTAACAGGAAAGGAAAGGGACACGACAGTTTACCCAGGTTCGGGCCACCTTGCGGTGTAAAACCGTACTCCTGCTTTGGGGTGGATTAGCCTCGCGAGGGGCTGAGGATGAATTAGTACAGGGGAAGAACAACCTCAGAAGGTATGTTCTTGTGTTGGTGTGAGAGAGAAGTATCCCGCAGGTCTCTCCTCTCTACGGTGGTGGCTAAGCTATATTTATAGGGGCCTTGGTCCTCTTCCTCCAAAACGAAGGTGGGAAGGGATCCCACAGTGGCCAATTTTGAAGGGGGACAAGTAGTACATCCTATCCTGACGAAAGGTGGTCTTCGCGTGCAAAACGCGTGCTAGTGACGTCGTGGTGGGCTCGGTGATGACATCCGTCCTGCCGTCCTGGCGGTCTTGGCCTCTTTGCAGTGGAATGGAAACCTTTGGCTGAGTCCTCGGGACCCCGCGCCTGCGCTTGCCTCCTTAGCACCAAAGAGGAAGCCTGTCGCTCTGCACCCGCTAGCGCCCGCCTGGCCTTGGTCGTCATGGCTTGCGTCACCCAAACCTCATGAGGTGGGTGCTTGCATAGGAATCTCTGCTCCTCAGGAGGCCACCTAGGGAGGCCGCTCCCTCAGGAGGTCTTGGTGTCATTCGCCTCGCGAGGCTTGGCCCCTTGCGACGGTCTTGTCTTGTCGAAGCTGAAGATGGGTTGTACCAGGCCATCGATGGAGCCACGCCGTGGGCCACAGGTAGGCAAGTTTGGGTACCCTGGTTCCTAGAACGCCGACAGTAGCCCCTGGGCCCAAGTGATACGTCTCCAACGTATCTATAATTTATGAAGTATTCATGCCAATATATTATCATTCTTGGATGTTTTACAATCATTTTATAGCAACTTTGTGTAACACCCAATATGCGACTATACTCCATACGTGTCAAGGCACGACTTGGGGTATAAGCGCATATTGGTATGGTCGCAAGAGTGGTTGTATCTTTGCACATCTCATGTACTGAATAGATAGAATACGAGCTTTGGCTTACAATCACCACAATGTCACACAATATCATCAAGTTATACAACCATTCAAGATGAACACAAAGTTCGGCTATGGACGAAATCAAACAAATAAAAGACAACCACCCAAGCTAAGTCTCGATCGACCCTACTGGGCACCACTACTGATCATCCGGAAAGGAACCATAGTAACGGCCACGGTCCTCATTGAACTCCCACTTGAGTTCAGTGGCATCACCTGCATTAGTCTCATCGGTACCTGCAACTGTGTGTGTAGTGTCTGGTGAGTCACGAGGACTCAACAATCTCAAAACCCGCGATAGAAAGACTATTTAAGCTCATAGGAAAAATATGGGTATATGGTGGAGTTGCAGCAAGCACTAAGCATTGTATGGTGGCTAGCTTACGAATATTAGAATAAGGTGAGATACTACGCAACGGCCGTAATCTAGTAATGATCAAGAAGTGATCCTGAACTACTTACGTTCAAGCATAACCCAACCGTGTTCACTTCTCGAACCTCATCGAAAAGAGACCATCACGGTTACACACGCGGTTGGCGCATTTTAATTAAGTTAAGTGTCAAGTTCTCTACAATCGGATATTAAAAACTCCCATCTGCCACATAACCGCGGGCATGGCTCTCGAACGTTTAAACCCTGCAGGGGTGTCCCAACTTACCCTATTTACAAGCTCACGATCCGTGGAGACAATCCTTCATTGCGGGACCCTCCGATCAGACTCGGAATCCCGATGGACAAGACATTTCAACAATGGTAAAACAAAACCAGCAAGACCGCCCGATGTGTCGACAAATCCCGATAGGAGTCGCATGTATCTCATTCTCAGGACACACCGGATGGGCAAGACGTCGGGTTGGCTGAGACCCTGGTTGCCCAGGGGGCGCTGGACATCGCCCAGGTTGGACCAGCACTCAGAGGAACACTGGCCCAGGTTGTTGATTAAGAATCCTCGGGTTAATTACTCCCTATGCATATTTTAGTTGCTATTAGGAAAATGGTAAAACCAATGTTGGGCCTTGCTGGAAGAGCTTTATTCAAAGCGAACTATCAAGAGGGGCCCATAAACCCTCACCGTGTTAGGGACGCAAAAATCAAGGAACATAACACCGGTATGACGGAAACTAAGGCGGCAAGAGTGGAACAAAACACCGAGCAAAAGGCCAAGCCTTCCACCCTTTACCAAGTATATAGATGCATTAATTAAATAAGAGATATTGTGATATCCCAACATATCCATGTTCCAACATGGAACAGCCTGCACTGCACCTGCAACTAGCAACACTATAAGAGGGGCTGAGCAAAAGCGGTAACATAGCCAAACAACGGTTTGCTAGGAAGGTGGGTTAGAGGCTTGACATGGAAATAAAGGATGCTTGATAACAAGTGGTAGGTAGCGCGACATAGCGATAGAACGAACAACTAGCAAGCAAAGATAGAAGTGATATCGGGGGTAATGATCATCTTGCCTACAATGTTTTCAGAGGTATCGAATCCTTGCTCCTCGTGAACGTACTCGACAGGGTCCTCGAACGCGGACTCATCTCCCGGCTCTACCCAAAGCAAGAACACAAGCAAGGGAACAACAATAAATCACGGTGCAATGCACAAGCAACATGATGCAAGACATGGCATGGGATGCAATATATGATGTGCAATGCATATGGGTACTCTCGAAGGGGAAAGATGATCATGGCATTAACTTGGCAGACCAAGCATGCCACTGGATAGATTGGGAGATTTCAGTTGAAATCAATATGAAGATCACCGGAAACAGATGCACAGTTTGCAAATGACAAGCTAAACAAGATATGATGCAATCTGCTTAACACGGCAACATGGCCACTTGGATGCAAGTTTAAATATGCTACAACACCCAAACATGAAAACACAATACATGGCAGTAAAGTACAGGTGAAGCTCTACAAATCATGAACTCTGAGCTACTGCTAGAACTCACTAGAACATGTCTAAAACATCATGGCAAAAATGCAAAAGATATCAGGTTAACAGACTTAGCAGAAATTCACTGAGCATTAGGTGGCAAAGTTTATGCATAGTAAACTATATGCTTCAGGAACATATCATGGCAAACTTGAGCATGGCATGCTAGTACTAAATGCAAGCAACAAGACTCCCTTACTGAACTTGCTCCAAAGATCCACAGAAAAGATGATTGCAAACATGGCAAATGATATGAATAGATTTCAGACTTGGTAGAATTACATGGCATGGCCGAAACAGATTCAAGATAGCAACTTTGCAATCTTGTGGCACTCATCACAGTGCACTTCATGGCATGGAATAAAATCTAGCATGGAGTAGACATGAAAAGGAAGCTACACATGTGCCAAAATACCACATAGCATGTTTGAATTTAATCACACAAAAATGACAAAACAGTAACATGATGTAAAATGACATGGTCATGAACTTGCTCAAATGCAAAAACTAATGCCACCACTGGATTGGTGGGATTTTTCTACCCCCAAAACATATATAATATGCATATGCTACTATAGAAAAATGCTCACAAATGCTATAAGTGAAATACTGCCATAAATCGAAATTGACAGAAAAGGTAATTTCGAAAACTGGAAATGTCCAGAAATGGACTAGCTTGAAATGGAAAGATTCCATATCCAGAAATGGAATATCCCTGGAATTAAAAACGAAAGAAAAGGAAAAAGAAAGGGAGAGGGGATGACAGGTGGGACATGGTCCCCTGAGAGGCTGACGGGTGGGCCTAGCTTGTGTGTGGCTAACTGGTGGGGCCCACGGGGTCCCACATGGTGCCCGAGTAGAGGAAACAAGGAAGGGCACTGGTGACGGGTAGAACGCGGCGGAAGGCTCGCCGGAGTTGCTCCGGTGGCCAAAAGGAGCGGCAGAGACGCGCAACAGGGTCGCATGGAGAAACCGCACACCCGTTGGGAACTCGATGCACCTAACGACAACGAAGGCAACGCCGGTGATGTGCGGCAGAGGCGGTGACGATGCACTCGCGCATGGCGGTGCAACGGCCTAACCTAACGACTAACGGCAATAGCGGGCCCTTCGCGACACGGCGACGTCGACGGGCAAGAGCGAAAGCACTATGGGGGTCAGGGTCCTCGCCGGTGACGAGGTCCGACGGAGAGGCATTTGGGCGTGCGTGGCTAAGGATGCTAGAGCGAGCGAACAAAGGGGAAAGAAGGGTGGGGTGACGCAGCTGCTCACCACGATCACGGCGGTGGCCTCGGCTGATCGGGAGGTGGACGAAGTCGACGATGAGGGTGATCAAACAGTTGCGGTGGCCGAAGTCGAAGACAAGGAAGAAGACGACGCGGATGAGGCCCTCGGATCCACCTAGTCGACGTCGTGGAGGTAGCCGATGATGGGGAAGGACACGGTTGGCGAGGCGGAGGTCGACGGTGAGCACGCCGATGACGAGGCCGCGCTCCCAGATGTGCTCGGGCATGGCGGGGAACGGCGGATCTGGTGGCTAAAATCAACTGGCGGCGGCGGATGGGAGAGCGAAACCCTAGAGAGTCAGGTGACATGGAGAGGGGGTTTAAAAGGGGGCTAGGGAGACGAGTGCACGCCGTCGCGCTCGGCCATGGCATGTGCGCGCTTGCGAGGGGGACCGAGGAGGAAGAAGGTGGGTGAGGGGTGTAGCCAGGGTCGCTGGTGGATGCGGCCGGCTTGGCCGCGTGGGCGCGAAGCAGAGGGGGTGCGCGGGTGCGTGGGTGAGAAAGGGGAAAGCGTCGCATGGGCGGGCTGGCGCGTGTGCTGGTGGGCTGCGGGGCGCTGGGCGCTGCTGGGGCGGCATGGAGGCCGAGGCCCAGGTGGCTGCTGCCGTGCTGCTCCTCTCTCTTTTCCCTTAATAATTTCCCTCAAACAGAAAACTAAAGGGAAAAGTGCATGGGGCTAGAAGAAGAATTTGAGAATTGTAAAAATATCCCCAAGCTCCTGGAATTATGCCTTAATAAAGAAAATTGATTTAGACATTTTTAGAGGAAGAAAAATAATTCAAGTTTGAATTAAATTCAAACTTGAGCCATTTTAAACCCTAACCAAAACAACTTCAAAAGAGATGAAATTTGATAGAGAGGTCTAGGGGATGGTGCTAGATTATTGGGGAAAAGTTGAACATTAATTAAGGCCAAATAATGTTGCTTGCCAACATAGAGAAAAGAAATAGGTGGAGAGAAGAGGGGAATAATGATGATGCCATGACTTGTTTATGCTCCACACTAAATGACCATAATGCACATGATGATGGAGATGCAAAATGACCCAAGCACACACAACACTTAGTCAGATCATGATGCACATATGGATGGCAAAACAAATAAAACAAAGAAATAACAAGACAAAGCAATAAGAAACAAAGCAAAATCCCAAATGAAACCAACAAGGAGGAGAACACTTGGGATTGATCATGACAAGGTTGGATACATTGCCAAATATGAAAGTTTTACATCTGGGGTGTTACACTTTATATCATTTTTTGGGACTAACCTATTGACCCAGTGCCAAGTGCCAGTTGCTGTTTTTTGCTTGTTTTTTACATCTCAAGAAATCAATATCAAACAGAGTCCAAACACCGCGAAACTTTTTGGAGATTTTTTTGGACCAGAAGGAACCCAATGGGCTAGAGCTGCACTTGGGGGGGTGCCCTGAGGGGGGAACAACCCACCAGGGCGCGCCAGGGCCCTCTGGCGCGCCCAGGTGGGTTGTGCCCACCTCGGCGGCCTCCCGCACCCCCTCTTTGCACTATAAATTCCCAAATATTCCGAAACCCTTCGGGGTTAACCTAGATCAGAAGTTCCGCCGCCGCAGGGCTCTGTAGCTACCGAAAACCAATCTAGACCCATTCTGGCACCCTGCCGGGGGGGTCATCTCTGGTGGCCATCTTCATCATCCCTACGGCCACCACGATGAGGAGGGAGTAGTCCACCCTTGGGGCTTAGGGTTTGTACTAGTAGCTATGTGATTAATCTCTCTCTCTCTCTCGTGATCTATATCATGGGATTTGTTAATATAGTCGGATCATATGATGTTTCTCCCCTCTACACTCTTGTTGTGATGAATTTAATCTTTACCCTTTGAAGTTTTGTCTTGTCGGATTGAATATTCAGATATGAGAACGCATGATATATGTCTTGCGGTGTGAATACTTGAGGTGACAATGAGGTATCATATTGATTCACTTGATATATGTTATGGCATTCAACTCACGGATTCCCGCGGTGATATTGGGGTAATCTATGCATAGGGGTTGATGCACGTTTTTATTATCCTTTCTCCGACGGAAACTTTGGGGTCTCGTTGTAGTTCTTTGTGTGGATTGAGTATTATGAATATGAATATGCTTTGGTGTTATTCTAGTACGAACTCTAGGATAGATCGAACGGGAAAATAGCTTTGCGTTATTTTAGTACGAACTCTTGAATAGATCGAATGGAAAGAATAGCTTTGAGGTGGTTTCGTATCCTACAAACAATTTCTATCTTTTGTTCTCTGCTAATAGGAACTCGGGAGTGATTCTTTATTGCACTTCACTGGTACAGCGACGTCCTAAACAAATGGTTTAAAACCCCTTTCCACGACGGCCTTTGGAACCGTCACCAAGTGAGTGTCGGCGATAGGAGGGTCCTTCCCACACGACTCAGAAATCATCGGGGATAGGCCCTCGTGGGACCTAGGCTGGGGCCGTGTGTGATCGGGCGAGGCATGGAAACTCAATCATTTCTGTAGGTATGTACATCCCACACGGTGAATCCCAAAAATCATTTCCGTAGGTATGTACATCCCACGCGGTGAATCCCAGAAATCATTTCCGTACGTATGTACATCCCACACGGCGAATCCCAGAAGTCATTTCCATAGGTATGTTCATCCCACACGGTGAATCCCAGAAATCATTTCCGTAGGTATGTACATCCCACACGGTGAATCCCAGAAAATCATTTCCATAGGTATGTACATCCCACACAGTTTTTTGTGTGGAAACGTGTGTGCAAGGTGGTCTAACGCAAACAGTTCGCTGTCGGAAGTCGTGTGTGATTGTTAGTTGATAGAACATGCCTACTTTCTAGAAACTGTGTGGGTTGTTTGAGTTCATCGCCCATGGTGCTTTCTGAGTAACCGTTTGCAATAGAAAACCCCAATAAGCAGGGTAATTAGCCTATTATTGATAATCCATGCACTAATCAAACTGATGTTTCTTATAAAACACGCCAGACATATCCGTATAAAAGCAACCAGGATTTCATAATCGAATTACATCAGATAGCTTCAGCACTCAGTTACGCCATTACACAACAGCACCAAGTTTCACATGCAGCATCAAAAACCTTTGGAAAGTAGCATCATACACGGTAAATAGACAGATGAATCTCATCTGGGAAACTGCAGAAGCGGAAGGCAAATATTGAGCCTTCAGTGATGTTGAATATCCTTGCAACTTTAGGCCAGTGGCTATGGATAATTGCCTGCCCAACCTTCGTCCTCTTCAGCAAGACTTCAATATTGTACCGTGGGTGTTGAATGAATACCTTCCTCGCCTCTTGACCATGCAGGTGGTTTGAGAGGTAATCATCGGTGAACTGCTTTGAAAAGTACCGAAAACAAAGTTATGCATCAGTCGTTGTTGTAAATTTTGAAATGGCGCAAGGGGTTAAAACAACGTAAAAGAGTTGGTACCATCCTATAGTTGACTGATGTCTTCTTCATTGTGCAAACAAAGATCTTGTTGTTATTCATCGCAAGTTTATTCATCCTAACAATCTTTCTGAGTTTCTTGACTTGACTGATATTCATGGACATCTCATTTCCCCATGTGCAAAATGGGTTGAACAGTGGGTCTAAGCCTCTGACAGCAGGACCTACATGTGCGAGACCAAATTGTAAGAAACCTAAATATTAGAATGATTCCTGCGACTGCACAATAATGTGCTATTAGCCAAAGGACCCTGCTTGAACAAACCTCGATGGTAAACCGCAGTGTCTCCCATTGTTCCCTGCAACACACATAAGGAAGAGCTTGATCAGGTTAACTGAGAGTTGCCATACTATCAGTAGAATATGTATTGAGTATAGCCAAATTCGATTGGTGTCACATGCATAACAATACAAAATTGTACCCACAGCAAATGGAAATCAAATTGCAGAACTGAACCAAATAGTTAAATGGAGAACAGACCAAATGAACCAAAATAGTTAACTGAGCACGACATTGCAGAATAGAAACATGTACTAGAAGATAAGACAGTCAACAAAACAAAGAATGCTTGAGAACAGTACTACGAAATGTAGCAATTGTTGGACCAAAGTATTAACTGAACATTACATTTCAGAGGACCAAACTGTTAACTGAACATCAGATTGCATATTAACATTACAGAGGACAAATCACTAGAAGGCACTGGCGGTGGCCTCGAGAAAACATCACGAACTGTATTTTAAAGTAGACAACCGCACGGCGGTGTTGACGGTGGCCTCGAAGATAAGGTGCTCCTCCAAGATCTGGCGGTCGACACGCATGTTAGCCATAGCGACCTCGTTCGTGCGTGCGACCGCATTATACTTAGCTCCATGTTATACTGCATGTAAAATGGTTGTGAGCGGCGCTTAATTGGAGGAGGGGGCGGTGATTTTGGTGGAAGGTGTCGCTCTGTCAGTCGGGGCATGTGGGACGGGAAAGGAGGAGGATGGTGTGGGTGGGGTGTGGATTACCTGACCATATCGACGAGGCCGCGTAGCAAGAAGAAGGGTCGGCGGCGAGGAGGCCGCACAACAAGAAGAAGGGTCGCCGGCAAGGAGGGGCGCTGCAAGAAGATGGGTCACCGGCGAGGAGGCGGCGCTGCAAGAAGAAGGGTAGCCGGCGAGGAGGCGACACTACAAGAAGAAGGGTCGCCGGCGAGGAGGCAGCTGTAATGCCCACGATGCTGCTATAGCTCCCACATGTCGAAGCACGACTTAGAGACATAACCGCATGTTAGCAATGTTGCAAGTGAGGTAATCTTCACACAACCCATGTAATACATAAGGAAAGAAGGTACATAGTTGGCTTACACTCGCCACGTCACACAATGCATAAATAACATTACATTCATCCAGATACAATCAAGGTCCGACTACGGAACCAAAATAAAGAACAACCCCAAATGCGACAAAGTCCCCGATCGCCCCAACTGGGCACCACTACTGATCGTTTGGAAAGGAAACTGTCGTGGTTTTGTCACGGCAGATGTCCTAGAGAGAGGACTTAGTCGTGGAGCCATCGCGACGGGTTAGCTTGAAGGGGTTAAAGCGGACATAGGGACGCAAGAGAGTTTATACTAGTTAGGCCCCTTCAATGAAGGTAAAAGCCTACGTCTAGTTGTGATGGAATTGATGGGGTTTTGATGACTAGGGAGCAAACAAGCTTCGCCTATGTCTCGAGTTGTTGCCTGTTGTCCTTGAACCGCCATCGGGTCGTCCCCTTATATACACGGGTGACTCCCGTCGTCTTACAGAGTCCCAATACTGGCTCATAGATGTGTCCGGTTTGGTCTCTACTTATTCCTAACTTACAATACAAGTTAACTACTAATGCCGGTTTATGGCTACAGGCCTTGAACCGACCATGGGCCTTGAGCCCTCCTCTGTCTTCTTGGGCTTTAACATACTTAACTACTGACGAAGTTAACCCGGCCCAGATAGGCCGATTTACGCCCAGTAGTAATATCCCCAACATTAGGCCCCAGATTGATTTGAACGGGTTCATGTCAATCCTTTAATAAAAGCTTCATCTTCAACATCTTCTTAAAAATTGGTAAACCGCCATGATGTCATCTTCTCTGATTGCTGTAAACCGGAGTGACGTCACCTGTCATAACGAAGCTATCCATTATGCTTCTTTGTTTAATAGATCGGCAGAAATCGAGGCGATAGCTCCGTTTTGTGGCCCCTTGATTGTCGCGCCTGACTCATGTTCTTTCGCCTTATAAATAGGACCGAAGGGTCATTTCTTTTCTCCTTCCGTGCCTTCTTCGTCTTCCTCGCGTCGCTAGCCTCGGAGCTCCGCCGCCGCCGTCGACCTCTGCCTCATCCTTGGCCGCTGCATCAACCTGAGCGCACCAGAGCATCGCGGCAACTTTCCGCATCTTCCTCAGCTCCGGTAAATCTTCTATCCTTTCCCCCGTAGATCTGACCTAGGGTTTCGTAGTTCTTCAGTGTTCATTGTCCGCCTCTTGCTCATACGATAGATCTTTAGATGAATCCACAAATCTTTACTCCGTGCAATGATAGTTGTTTGACCTTCACCTTCACTTATGCATCTCAAACCATAGATCTATATGAACGTTTTGCTCATTGGTTCGGTACTACTCCTTTGAACCTCTAAGTATTTATCTCTTTTCTGAACTTGCTTCAGATCCAATGCTATAAGGAAATCTTGTGAAACCTGTTTCTGCGTACTTACCCATCTGCAATGCTTAGATCAGGCGGTTTAACCTTATAGAAAAAATTTCCAAACCGGTATATGCCATTAGTCCCCTTATTGAACCGCCAGATGCTTGTTGCTTCATAAAACTCCGGTTCAGATAGTTCTGTCTCCGGTTTAACAGTGCCCATACCAATGTATCTTGATCAAATGCATTTTTGAACCGGGATCTTCTACCTTGTAGATTCCATCATGGCCAAGCAAGTGTATGAGTGCAATTGGGTTCCTTCTCGCGTCACAGAGGCTCAACTGGACGATTTAGTCCTGATTGGCGCTCTAGGCAGCAAAGATACCATCCATTGGAGGGCTCCTGGCAAAGAATGCCCTCCCACACCTCGAGAAGGAGAGGTTGTTGTTTTTGTAGATCACTTAGCCCGGGGCTTTAAGCCGCCCGGTTCTAAATTTTACTGGGATGTTTTAGCTGATTTCCAGCTCCATCCACAAGATACTGGCCCCAACTCTGTTACAAATATGTGTCACTTCCAAGTGCTCTGTGAAGCGTTCTTTCAAGAGGAGCCCACAGTGGAATTGTTTAGAGACCTTTTCCATCTAAACCTCCGTACTGAGTTTACTGACGGCTCCAATACGGAGTTGGGTGGCGTGGCGATTCAGAAAAGGAAAGAGGTCACATACCCTCACGCCAAACTGCATAGCCACCCAAAGAATGGAATCAGACATGGTTCTACTGCAAAGACACCTCCCCTGCCGGTGAGAATCCCTTGCCTGGCTTTCGCCCGGAGCGGCTCAGCAATACACACCCTTTTCCACAAAGATTGACTGCACAGGAGAGAAGCAAATATGCTCCTCAACTGTCAAAGCTCAGAGCCTTTATGGCCAACGGTTTAACAGGGGTTGATCTCGCTCGCTGTTGGATATCATGGAGCGTACTGCCCCTTAGTCAGCGCTCCGGTTTGATGTGCGAGTATACTGGCGGTGTTGATGACCCACCGCGACATTCCAAAATCCAGCTCACCGATGAAGAAATCACAGAGGCTGTGAATAAGATGCTGAATGAACCGGAACACGTCTGTGCTAGAAACGACCTGCTTCCCTTCTATGCCACCAACAAACCGCCAGCTGTAAGACTTTGATTTTTCTTTTTGCTGAATCTGTTAATGATATATCTGGTCTTTGTTTAATATCAGTGTCTGTGTAATTAGGGCAATGATCCATTTTGGAGCAAGAAACTGCCGCAGGAGAAACCAGAAAAACCAGACAAACCGGAAAGAGCAACTCGGCAAAAGACTAAAGCTGTGAAGAAGACTGCCCACAGGAAAAGAACCACTGCATCTTCTAATCCGGCCCCTGATGATGATGTGGATAATCCGGACTTTGAGGTAGAGCTTGACTCACTTGGTTTATTTTTCATGCGTCTTATTGATGATGATATTTGTCAGGATGATGCCGAAGCCAGCCACATGGATGTTGCAGAGGTAATTATTCTCTCTTCCGATTCAGAAACTTTGCCTTCACAAAAAATCCGTCAGGCAAACCGGAAAGTTAAATTTTCTCATCCTCTTGCTTATTTGGATCCTAAATTTCTTATGAAGACCCAACAACACGAAGTTCGTCGCACAACCCGGCACAGCGGCCAGGTAGTTACCTCCGCCGTTTTACCGAACGGTCCAGTTCGGAAACGCCATTCAGAGGTCTCTAATTTGCTTGTCAGTGCTTGTCCTAAAGCGGGCTGCTTTCGTCAACCTCTTAATCCGTCTGACTCAGATTACCAGGTTACTTCCCACTCATCTTCTGGCGAGTCATCGGCTACCCAGCTCCCACCGCTCAAAACGGTGCTTGGGTAAGCTATACTTATTATGATGTTTGCAGTACATCACCTTAGAACATATGCTGTATTTGATTTTGTTATTCTTCTCAGGGCCAAACCTAGGCCAAGCAAGAAGGCCCGCCTGGACAAAGCGGCCGAAGAAGATGTCGTTCTTGAACCAGGCAAGACACCCAATCTTGAAGCGGCTATTCCTGAGGATATACCCAACGATCCACCGCAACAAGACGATGATCTTATTACTGAAGAGAGACCTACTGATGCCTCAGGTCCTGTCAATCAGCCCACAGGTTCCATCCGGATTGAAAGCTCCACCGGTCCAGCAAAACCTACTAACAAGCCAACAGCCCCAGTGCAAACCGGCGGTACCCAGGATGATGAGGTTATCATTACTGGCACTGGCCATACTGAGCCAAGCAATCCTGTCACTTTATCCAAACATTCTGCCAAGGAAGAATTTGCTGCCTTTGGCAAAGGCAAGTGGAACACTGATCTGACGACTTATGCTGCTCTGAACGCCCAAGATATCCATTCCGGCTATCTGAACCGGTTGTATACCAGTCGCGACTATGAAGCCGGTCTGGTTAATATGATGAAAGAGAAATATGAGGTAACTTCCATATGCTCCTTCCTGCTTGTATGCTTCCATTCTTGCTGACTCTCCTAGCCCCCAAGGGCCGGTTTGTAATATTCTTTCAAACCGGGACTTACCAATATAAATCTTGATGCTTTGAAATTCGCTGATGTAGCCCCCAAGGGCCGGTTCAACTTAGCGTAGTTAAACCAGTACTTTTAGTAATTGAAATTGCCGCATCAGAATATATACGAGCAAATAGCCATTAGCCCCCAAGTGCCAAGTTGAATACTTGTATTGATCTTGGGACTTTGTAAGCAATTGAAAGATGAAGATCGAATATGCATTAGCCCCCAAGTGCTAAGTGCATAACATGTTATGTGATTGGTACTTGAATCCTTATACCGATTTGTTGAAGCATATATCTGTATGCATGCAGGTGGAGCTGAAGACGAAAGAAAACCAAGTCACCGATCTCCAAGAAAACCTGAAAACCCAACAGGCTGAAACCTCCAAAGCAAAAGAGGAATTGGCCAGCGCTTTAAGCGCCATGGAACAGCTTAAGGAGAGCTTCAAGAAGAAGCGGGCGGATTGGGCCACTGAAAAGTCTGCTTTGATCAAACGAGCAGAGGATGCCGAGGCTGCACTAAAACCAGTGGCGGATGAACTGACCAGCATAAAGCGGCACGTGCATGCCATGACTACTGCTATCTTTGGTAAGCCAGATTGCCTTCTGAATTGGCTCTGCCTTCTGACAGAGTCGCCGGTTTATTGACCATTTATGGTATTTCAGGGACACGCATTGGTCACTTGGGGTCAGATCTGCGGAAGAAACTAAAAGCCGCCTATACATTGGTTGAACAATTGTATACTGGTGCCCAGCGGATCATCTGTACCGCATCTCATAACAAACCGGCGCCCACTTTGATTCAAGATACTCTGATGAAACTGTCGGTGCTTCCTGCCCGGGTTGAAGAGCTGAAAAAATCTGCTGCTCGAACCGGTGCAATCAATGCCTTAATCCGGGCAAAAGCCTGGGTGCCGGATTTTGATCCTATTGAAGCAGCTCAGGGCTATCCCATCTTGAAGGAAGACGGGTTAGAATTTGGTGAAGTGGATTTGCGAGCAATAAACCGGGAGGTACGTCCGCTAGCTTGTCAATTGGTTGAGGAAGCAGACTTGTCTCATTATCAAGCCCAATATGACAGTCAGAACAAGCGAATAGCTGCACCAATCCATGAATCGGAAAATCTGATCCCTCCAATCCGTAAGCATACTTACGCTCCCGATATTGACCCGTCATTGCTGATCCATGATGAAGCTGTTTTTCAAGCATTAATGGGAATCGACTGGACAACTGTGGATTTCCAGCCACTGGGTAGAGAAACGGAGGCTGAAGCGGCGCAGGATGACCCACAACCATCAGGCCAGGCTGGTAACCAAGCTTGAAACGGAAGCCAGTTTTAAAAGTGCCTCTCCTTTGCGAAAAACAATTATATTATTATGGGCACCATGTTGCCTTGTAATAGGCTAGCTGATACCTTTGATGTTGATATGCCTTTGTGCATAATTTGTTCTTCCTGTGGTAATGAACTTTCCAAAACACTTTCTGAAATGAGAAATTCGTCAAGTGCCACCGCGGTTGTACCGTCAGGCGGAATATGATGTCTGCATATATGAAATCAAAACATCCAAAACAAAATTTTAAGTATATGATCAAATTTTTGAGATACATAATACCTGCCATCGTTGAGCGTGAAGTTGGCTTGGCCAATCTTGAAGCAGAGTTTTGCAAACCCACACTGTTGGAGGAGATAACAGCTCCTGTATATATATGACGCTGGTTTACCATGTAAACCGCGCCGGGTTATAATAAACACCGTGTTACTCCATAAGAGGATGTTAACAACAAGGATCAAACCGGGCAAATAGTCTCCGGATTGACGTGAACTGTGTTCCGTCAATTGATTGGTTAAAAAACTTTGTCGGTTTAAAAAACGCAATAAAAAGCAAAAAACACCCTTCAAAGAAAAGTGTAAATCAAGTGCAATGACAAAACATTGCAAAAAAAGGTTTATTTGAGCTGATCAGATGGTGTTACCATGGCCGAACACGACCAAGCTCCCGTTAGGTGTAACTATGGTTCTAGTCAGCCAGGTCCCCAAATGAAACCGTGGCATTTATGCCGATCAAGTGGCATGGTCATGGTTCGGGTTCGACCAAGCCCCCAAGTGATTCTGTGGCCTTAAGCCGATCAAGAGGCATGACTGGTTCAGACATGACCAAGTCCCCAAGTGATCTGGTGGCTCTCGCCTATCAAGAGGCATGGTATTGGTTCGGACACGACCAAACCCCCAAGTGATATAACATGATGCTTTTAAAAAGCGAACTCAAGGGATAAACCGGAGGCCACTTTAGAGCAACTCTGTGTAACCTCACATGATGTAAAAGAACAGATACCCCGCTTTAGCTGAGGTTCCGGTTTATTATATTTAATCATAGTATATACATTGTTGTAGTATGTACATAAGTATAGCCAATGGCTCAGGTATAGTAAGGCCGAAGATGAGCTATGTTCCACAGCCTGTTAGTCTCCTCCACTGATGTACGTGAGTCTTTATGCTCTCGAATATCAATCAGATAGTACGACCCGTTGTGCAGATTCTTGCTGACCACGAAAGGCCCCTCCCAAGGTGGGGATAACTTATGCATATCAGTCTGATCTTGGATGAGCCGAAGCACCAAATCTCCTTCCTGAAAGGTTCTGGTTCTGACTCGGCGACTATGATAACGACGAAGATCCTGCTGGTAAATCGCCGATCGGGCGGCTGCGATGTCACGCTCTTCATCCAACCGGTCCAAAGCATCTTGCCGTGCTGTCTTGTTATCCGCTTCAATATAAGCCGTTACACGAGGTGAATCATGACGGATATCACTGGGGAGAACCGCCTCCGCTCCATAAACCATGAAGAACGGTGTGTATCCTGTTGATCTGTTGGGTGTTGTATTGATGCTCCATAACACAGATGGTAATTCTTCTACCCAACAACCCGGCGTTCTCTGCAAAGGAACCATGAGCCGGGGCTTGATGCCTCTCAAGATCTCTTGATTAGCTCTTTCTGCTTGACCATTGGACTGTGGATGTGCCACTGATGAAACGTCGAGCCGGATGTGCTCCCGTTCGCAGAACTCCTTCATAGCACCTTTGGACAAATTGGTACCATTATCTGTGATAATACTGTGCGGAAAGCCAAATCGGAAAATCACCTTTTTGTTGAACTGAACCGCCGTGGCCGCATCACACTTGCTAACAGGTTCTGCCTCCACCCACTTTGTAAACTTGTCAACCGCCACCAGGAGGTGGGTATTCTTATCTTTGGACCTTTTGAAAGGCCCAACCATATCCAGCCCCCAAGTCGCAAACGGCCAAATAATTGGAATCATTCTCAATTCTTGAGCCGGTACATGAGCACGTCTTGAAAACCTTTGGCAACCATCACATCGTCTGACCAGATCCTCCGCATCAGCATGAGCAGTTAACCAATAGAAGCCATGGCGAAACGCTTTAGCCACCAGAGACTTTGAAACTGCGTGGTGACCACAATATCCTTCGTGGATCTCACGCAAAATTTCACGGCCTTCTTCAGGAGACACGCAGCGTTGAAAAGCTCCTGATACACTGCAATGATGCAACTCACCGTTGATGATAGCCATGGACTTGGATCGCCGGATTATCTGCCGGGCCAGAATCTCATCCTCTGGCAACTCGCCCCGGTTCTTGTACGCCAGGTAAGGAAGCATCCAATCCAGAATAACATGAAGAGCCGCCACCAATTGAGCCTCCGGATCAGGAATAGCCAAATCCTCTTCACCAGGGATCTTGACCGACGGGTTGTGCAGCACATCCAGAAAAACATTGGGCGGGACCGGTTTGCGCTGAGAGCCCAGCCGGCTTAAAGTGTCCGCCGCTTCATTTTTCCGCCGGTCCACATGGTCCACCTAATAACCTTTGAAATAACCTGCAACAGTATCCACCTCCCGACGATACGCTGCCATGAGTGGGTCCTTGGAGTCCCAAGTGCCAGTCACTTGCTGAGCCACAAGGTCCGAGTCACCGAAGCACTTAACTCGACTTCGATTCATCTCCTTAGCCATCCGGAGACCATGGAGCAAGGCTTCATACTCAGCTGCATTGTTAGTACAAGGAAACATTAAGCGGAGAACATAACAAAACTTATCACCTCGTGGGGAAGTTAATACGACTCTAGCCCCCGAGCCTTCCAACTGCCTGGATCCGTCAAAATGGATGGTCCAATACGTGTGATCCGGCTTTTCTTCAGGTGCTTGAATTTCCGTCCAATCATTGATGAAATCAACAAGTGCTTGAGACTTAACCGCTGTCCGAGGCACATACTTCAAACCGTACGGCCCCAGCTCTATGGCCCACTTTGCAATCCGGCCAGTTGCTTCCCGGTTCTGGATGATATCTCCCAAAGGAGCAGAACTGACCACCGTAATTGGGTGCCCTTGGAAATATTGTTTAAGCTTCCGGCTTGCCATATAAACTCCATACACCAGCTTTTGCCAATGCGGATACCTTTGCTTGGACTCGATTAGCACCTCGCTGATATAATAGACCGGTCGTTGAACCGGATGCTCCTTGCCTGCCTCCTCTCGCTCCACCACAATAGCCACACTGACCTCCCGAGCATTAGCAGCAACATATAGAAGTAACGGCTCCTTGTCAATGGGAGCGGAGAGCACAGGTGGATTGGCCAACTGCCACTTTAAGTCCTCAAATGCTTCATTAGCGGCGGAGCTCCAAACAAACTGATCCGTTTTTTTCAACATCTGATACAAAGGGATTGCCTTCTCACCAAGACGACTGATAAACCGGCTTAACGCGGCAATCGGCCTGCCAGGCGTTGAACATCATTGATACACTTCAGCTTAGCCAGGGAGGTGATAGCTGTGATCTTCTCCGGATTAGCCTCAATTCCCCTGTTGGACACCAGAAAACCCAATAGCTTGCCCGCCGGTACACCAAAGACACACTTGTCCGGATTAAGCATCATCTTGTATGTGCTCAGGTTATCAAAGGTTTGCTTCAAATCATCAATCAGAGTCCCCTTCTCCCCGGACTTAACCACGATATCATCCACGTAAGCATGTACATTACGGCCAATCTGCTTGTGAAGACAATTTTGTACACACCGTTGGTAAGTTGCCTGGGCACTCTTGAGCCCGAAGGGCATAGACACATAGCAGAAGGCTCCAAAGGGGGTTATAAATGCTGTCTTCTCCTGGTCCTTAACTGCCATTTTGATCTGATGATAGCCAAAATACGCATCCAAAAAACTTAAACGCTCACAACCCGCCGTAGCATCAATAATTTGATCAATACGGGGGAGGGCAAAAGGATCTGCTGGACAAGCCTTATTAAGATCTGTGTAATCCACACACATGCGCCAGGTGCCGTTTTTCTTGAGGACCAGCACCGGATTGGCAAGCCACTCAGGGTGAAAAACTTCAACAATAAAGCCAGCTGCTAAGAGCCTGGCTACCTCTTCTCCAATCGCCTTGCGTCTTTCTTCGCTAAACCGGCGGAGGAACTGTTTCACCGGTTTATATTTAGGATCCACATTAAGTGTGTGCTCAGCGAGTTGCCTCAGTACATCTGGCATGTCAGAGGGCTTCCATGCAAAAATGTCCCGATTCTCACGGATGAACTCGATGAGCGCGCTTTCCTATTTCGGATCCAAGTTGGCACTGATGCTGAACTGCTTGGACGAATCGCCAGGTACGAAGTCAACAAGCTTAGTTTCTGCTGCCGATTTGAACTTCAGGGCCGGATCATGCTCCGTAGTTGGCTTCTTCAACGGAGTCATGTCCGCCGGATCAACATTGTCTTTATAGTACTTCAACTCCTCGGTGGCACAAACCGACTCTGCATAAGCTGCATCTCCTTCCTCGCATTCCAAAGCGATTTTGCGGCTTCCGTGAACCGTTATTGTCCCCCTGTGACCCGGCATCTTTAGCTGCAAATACACATAATAGGGCCGTGCCATAAAATTGGCGTAAGCCGGTCGCCCAAACAGGGCGTGATATGGACTCTGGATTTTCACCACTTCAAACGTCAATGTCTCCGACCTGGAATCATGGTCATCCCCAAAGGCCACTTCCAGAGCTATCTTGCCAATAGGATATGCTGATTTGCCAGGTACTACACCGTGGAACACCGTATTAGACGGTTTAAGATTTTTATCTGCCAGTCCCATACGACGGAAGGTCTCATAGTACAAGATATTAATGCTGATACCTCCATCCATGAGCACCTTGGTGAACTTATAACCTCTCACCTGAGGTGCCACCACCAGAGCCAACTGACCCGGATTATCGACCTGGGGTGGGTGATCCTCTCTGCTCCATATGATTGGTTGTTCAGACCAACGTAGATAACGGGGTATGGCCGGTTCAATAGAGTTGACCGCCCGCCTCTGAACCTTCCGGTCTCGCTTGTCCAAGCTAGTGGTGAAGACATGGTACTGCCCACTACTCAACCGCTTTGGGTTGCTCTGGTAACCTGACTATTGCTGCCGTTGGTTGTAACCACCCTGGTTGTTCTGACTATTTTGACCATTATGTCCGCCTGGATTACCATTGAATCCTAAACCGGAACTTCCTCCACCGTAACCCGGCCCGGATCCTGAGCCACCGCCAGATTCGTGATCATACCGGAAATTATTAGAATTCTTGAACTCCTGCATAATAAAGCAATCCTTCCAAAGGTGGTTTGCTGGCGCCTCCTTCGTCCCATGTCTTGGACAGGGCTGGCTTAGCAGATAGTTTAGGCGGTTTGGGTTAGGGTTAGGTGCTCCATTACGATTTTTCGGTCTACCCTTGCGTTGCTGGCCATTGTCCTGTGCGTTGGTATTAGCCACAAAGTCCTTGTTACCATCCGCTTTACGCTTGCCTCCACCACCATTGCCTGCCCAGTGATGCTACTGACCTTTGGAGCTGTTGTTCTTCTTTCCCTTCCCTATCTTGTCATCATCAAATTCGGGATCCTTGGTACTATCAGAATCAGCATATTTCACCAAAGCAGCCATGAGGGTCCCCATGTCAGTGCAATGACGCTTCATCCGTCCCAACTTCAGCTTTAGGGGCCCAAACCAGCAGTTGCCTTCTAGGGTTAATACTGCGGTGTCAGTGTTGATGCGGTCTAATGAGTGCAACACTTGTGAAACCTGGCGCACCCAATGAGTTGTTGACTCTCCTTCCTCCTGGACACATGCAGCTAAGTCCACTATCGACATAGGCTGTTTACAGGTATCCTTGAAATTGTTGATAAACCGGGCTCGTAATTGGGCCCATGAACTGATAGAATTAGCTGGCAAGCTTTTTAACCAAGTACGGGCTGTTCCTTCAAGCATCATGGTGAAGTATTTCGCACACGCCGCGTCATCCACATCAAGCATCTCCATGGCCATCTCATAGCTCTCCACCCATGTCTCTGGAGGTTGATCCGCCGTGTAATTTGGTACCTTGCGTGGGCCTTTGAAATCCTTGGGCAGGCGCACGTTGCGTAAAGCGGGGATAAGGCAAGGCACCCCCAAAGAACTAGAAGTAACACCAGGTTCGATCGAGATGGTTGGACGAACCGGTGTGAGCTGCCGAGCCTGGTGCTGTGCGGCTAACTCGGCCTCCCTGCGCTCGAGCCTGGTTCACCACTTCCTGAGCGTCATCAGCACCACCCGTCGGGTTGTTGCCACGGGGTGCTCCACGTCGTTCATTACTCGACACTGCTGGTTCATCCATATGTCTGCTATAGCTCCGGCTTGGACGGGGGGTCGAGTGGATCCGGTCGCGGCTGTATGAGTATGCTTCCTGTTGGGCCAAAGCTGTCCTCAGAAGTTCCTTGACCCGTCGCGTCTACTGCTTGCGGCGAGTCACCTTCAATTGGAATGGCCTCCAGCCGTGCAGCAGCGGCAACAAGATTGTCCATTGGGTTGGAGTAGTGACCCGGAGGTGTTAAATCATCCTGAGGTATAACGGTGTTTTGACGAGGCGGGTCCATCTGACGAGGCTGAACCGGTGCACCAGTCCCAGGGGCTTCTGCCCGGTTTCCCTCCAGCGGATTGCCGGCTCTTGGTCCTGGAGTGTTGAAAAGGTCTCTGGCCTCGAAAACCGGAGGTAAGCGGCATCGGTGCTTCCTCCTCATGACTTCATGCGACGTACTCTGGTCCAACATAAGCTTGTAGGCCTGTGCGTCTAAAGCGTCCCGCTCTGCGGCCATCCTGGTGTCCTCGGCCGCCAGATCCGCCTTGGCCTGGGTGATCTGTTCCTTTACCTTTGCAATCTCCGCGTTGTGAACGTCCTGATCCGGCGGATTAACTTCCGCCATAAGCACAACCAACGCATCAAATAGTTCTGATAGAACCTGAGCCGACGGGCGCACAGGGCCTCCTGCCCCGGCAGCCGTTGCCGCTGCTGAACCGGAGGTCGTTGCCGCAGCGGTCGAAGAATGAAGCACTGCTTGTGTGCTAGTCATGAATATTCCAACCCGGTTGGGCAGATCAGAGGGGTCCGGAATACTGTCGCCATAGGAACAGCCCCCAATCCAGCCGTCTTGTAGCTGATAAAGAGATTCCGTCGATGACTCGTCATCGGAACAAACGACGGCATCGCCGCGAGATTCCGATCCATCCTCATAACTTCCTCCATGGATGACTCCCACGAAGGCACGCTTCATGGCCGGTTTAACCCGGGTGGATCGCGCACGCTGAGCCGTCTCGACGAGGTCAGTGCAGATGTCCGGTTCAGGGCCCGGTTCACCGATCTTGCCAATGAAAACGTGAATGCTACCAAAGGGGACCGGGTACCCGTACTCAATTGAGCCGGCCTCGGGGCCCCAGCCTGCGTCGTCGATGTAGAGCTTGCCGCAACGACTCTTAGTCATCCGGCCTACAACGTAGCCCTCGAGTCCTTCAAAGCGGCCCTCCAAGAACCGGAAACCATCGTGCGATTGCCCCAAGGTGGGCGCCAACTGTCGTGGTTTTGTCACGGCAGATGTCCTAGAGAGAGGACTTAGTCGTGGAGCCATCGCGACGGGTTAGCTTGAAGGGGTTAAAGCGGACACAGGGATGCAAGAGAGTTTATACTAGTTCGGCCCCTTCAATGAAGGTAAAATCCTACGTCTAGTTGTGATGGAATTGATGGGGTTTCAAGGACTAGGGAGCAAACAAGCTTCTCCTATGTCTCGAGTTGTTGCCTGTTGTCCTTGAACCGCCGCCGGGTCGTCCCCTTATATACACGGGTGACTCCCGTCGGCTTACGGAGTCCCAATACCGGCTCATAGATGTGTCCGGTTTGGTCTCTACTTATTCCTAACTTACAATACAAGTTAACTACTAACGCCAGTTTACGGCTACAGGCCTTGAACCGACCATGGGCCTTGAGCCCTCCTCTGTCTTCTTGGGCTTTAACATACTTAACTACTGACGAAGTTAACCCGGCCCAGATAGGCCGGTTTACGCCCAGTAGTAATATCCCCAACAGAAACGTAGTATCGTCCTGAGTCCTCATCGAACTCCCACTTGAGATCAGTCGAATCACCTGGAGCTGTATCATCGGTCCCTGCATCTGGTTTTGGAAGTAATCTGTGAGTCACGGGGACTCAACAATCTCACACCCTCGCGATCAAGACTATTTAAGATTATAGGAAGGGTAAAAGTATGAGGTGGAGCTGCAGCAAGCGACTAGCATATTTGGTGGCTAACATACGCAAATGAGAGCGAGAAGAGAGAGGAAAAGCACGGTCGAGAAAGTATGATCAAGAAGTGATCCTAGAACAACCTACGTTCAAGCATAACACGAGACCATGTTCTCTTCCCGGACTCCGCCGAAAAGAGATCATCACGGCCACACACTCTGTTGATTCATTTTAATTAAGTTAAGTTTGAGGTTTTCTACAATCGGACATTAACAAATTCCCATCTGCCCATAACCGCAGGCACGGATTTTGAAAGATCAAATCCCTGTAGGGGAGTCCCAACTTAGCCCACCACAAGCTCTCACGGTCAACGAAGGATATTCCTTCTCCCAAGACAATCCGATTAGACTCGGAATCCCAGTTACAAGACATCTCGACAATGGTAAAACAAGTCCAGCAAGACCACCCGTTGTGCCGACAAATCCCGATAGGAGCTACGCATATCTCGTTCTCAGGGCACACCGGATAAGCTAAACATACAGGAGCCAACGTAACCCAAGTTGCCAAGGGACGGCCCCGCACGGTGCTCTGGATTGGACCAACACTTAGAGAAGCACTGGCCCGGGGGTTTAAAATAAAGATGACCCTTGAGTCCATGAAACCCAAGGGAAAAGGCTAGGTGACGAATGGTAAAACCAAGGTTGGGCCTTGCTGGAGGAGTTTTATTCAAGGCGAACTGTCAAGGGGTTCCCATTATAACCCAACCGTGTAAGGAACGCAAAATCAAGGAACATAACACCGGTATGACGGAAACTAGGGCGGCAAGAGTGGAACAAAACACCAGGCATAAGGCCGAGCCTTCCACCCGTTACCAAGTATATAGGTGCATTAAAATAGACAAGATATAATAATTATATCCCAACAATAAACATGTTCCAACAAGGAACAAACTCCAATCTTCACCTGCAACTGGCAACGCTATAAGAGGGGCTGAGCAAAGCGGTAACATAGCCAAACAACGGATTGCTAGGACAAGGTGGGTTAGAGGTTTGACATGGCAATATGGGAGGCATGATAAGCAAGTGGTAGGTATCATAGCATAGGCATAGCAATAGAGCGAGCATCTAGCAAGCAAAGATAGAAGTGATTTCGAGGGTATGGTCATCTTGCCTGCAAAGTTCTTCGAGTTGACGTTAGCTTGATCCTCGTAAGCGTACTCAATGGGCTCCTCGATCACGTACTCGTCTCCCGGCTCTACCCAAAGCAAGAACAACAAGCAAAGGGAGACACAATCAACCACGTGCAATGCACAAACAACATGATGCAAAACATGGCATGATATGCGGGACGTGATATGCGATGCATATGCATGTTTTGGAAAGTAAAGATTGAACCTGGCCTCAAATTGGAAAACCAAGAGTGCCACTAGAAGGAGGAGTTGATTTCAGTCGAAATCGATATAAAGATCACCGGAATCGGATGCACGGTTTGCAAATGGCAAGCAAAACAAATATGGCACTGATCTGCGATTAATAGCACGAGACCATCTAAATGCATCAAGAACAACATGCTACAGCACTCTAACATAGCAACAAAATACATGTCAGGGATCCACTCAATATGCTTGACAAAAGAAGAACACTGAGCTATGACTAAGTCACTCAATAGCAGGTTCAACCAAGCATGGCAAAAGTGCAAAAGATATCAGGTTACAGACTTAGTGAAAATAACAAGTCAGGAATTTAACATTAGGAAGCAAAGTTCCGAGCAAGATAACAACATGCTAAAGGAACATATCATGGCAAAGAAAGGCATGACATGAAGCTACTCAAAGCATACAACAAAAGTCCCTTACTGACCATAAGCTAAAAGGGATCAGAAAATACAATGGCAACCATGTGAACATAGCAATTATCGCTAACAGATTCAGACTTAGTAGAAAACTGGAACATGGCCAAACAGATATTGAGTAGGCATGTTTACGAGCTCGATGCACTCACCACAAGGCATTGCATGACAAACTAACCAGACACCCAGCAAGTAGACATGGCATAGAAGCTAAACATGGCAAGAACAACAACATAGCATGCATGGATCAACTACAACAAGCTCGACAAAATTGCTTAACATGTAAACATTCTGCCAGGAACATTTTATAGCAAAAGTAGAGCTCGATTGACTCAAGCTAGGGTGCTCCACAAATGCAAACAAAGACATGTATGGATAGAGCACCACAATATCTACAAAACAACCTTACTGATCATGCTCAAAAGAGGCACGGATCACTCGGTAGCAACATGAACACATGGCATAAAAATGTTAACAGGGCAGAGACTTAGAATATTTCTAAGTCCCTGAAAACAGCAACATTGAGAGGGCTACTTTGCATGCTTGTGCTAGTCACCACAGAGATCACAAAAATACATGGCATACACCCCTGTAAATATGGCATGGCATACTTCAAAACTCATGTAGAGCTCAAGATCATAGAAGGCACACAACAATCATGGCAAAAATGACAAATGTCCAATTACTGATAAGGATATGAAACTAACAAAAACTAGCACTCTTCCAACAACATTTAGGGCATCAAGATGAGCTCAAATGAACATGATGCAATGAGATGAAATGAAGTACTCGTCGAGACGAACATTTCGATATGCTACACGCCCAAAACGGAGCCATGGATTATGAGTTATGATGCTGCGAAGAATGCACAAAATTACTGGGACAGGAGAGAAAGTCAACCCTCGAGAACTAGGGTTCGCACACGTCCCGAGGTCGCCGGATCCAAGCTCGCCGGACTTGGACTCGTGGTCACTGGAGGAGGGCCGGATCCTCGCCGGAGAGGGGCGCGGGCACCGGAGAGGGGCGTGGGGACGCCGGATCTGGCCGGCAGCGGGGCGGCGCCGGTGGTCCGAGGAAGCGGCGAAGCGGCGGACGATGCCGGGCGGCGAAGGGCGGCGTTCGCCGGCGAGGGGCGTCGACGGCTGCATGGCGGAGCGGCGGAGGCGGACGGCGGCGCAAGGGCGGAGGAGAGGCGCGGCGGGGCGCGGCCCGGTGGCGGCGCGGGAGGGCCGGCCGCGGGCTTCCGCGGGCCGCGGCGGCGAACGGCGTGGTGGCGACAGGTGGCGGACTATCGTTGGCGACGCGGGAATGTCCGGCGCGCCCAGACACGTCCGGCGCGCGGAGAGACGAGGGGAACTAGGGTTAGGGTAGAAAGATCCGAAATTTTCGGGGGGAGGCTAGTTTTATAGGTAGAGGGAGCTAGGAGGCTCGAAATGAGGTGTGGTTTTTGGCCACGCGATCGTGATCGAACGATCTAGATGATGGAGGAGGTTTAGGTGGGTTTTGGGCCACTTTGGAGAGGTGTTGGGCTGCAACACACACGAGGCCTTTTCGGTCCCTTGGTTAACCGTTGGAGTATCAAACGAAGTCCAAATGGCACGAAACTTGACAGGCGGTCTACCGGTAGTAAACCAAGGCCGCATGACAAGTCTCGTTCCAATCCGAGAACGTCGGATACCCACACACAAAAAGTGGTAGAAAGGGACACCGGAGGACATAGGAGCGCCGGAATGTAAAACGGACAACGGGGAAAAGCTCGGATGCATGAGACGAACACGTATGCAAATGCAATGCACATGATGACATGATAAGAGGTGCATGACAAAGACAAAACAACACGAAGACAAAAACCCGACAACGAGGGAATATCATAACTTAGTGCCGGAAATGGCAAGAGTTGGAATACAAATATGGCAAGTTACATACGGGGTGTTACAACACTCCACCACTACGAAAGGATCTCGTCCCAAGATCTAGGACTGGAAAAACTCCGAGTACTCAGAATGGTGGTGATCCTCGCGTTCCCAGGTGGCTTCAAGGTCGGAATGATGTGACCACTTGACTTTCAGGAATTTGATAGACTTGTTGCGAGTCTTGCGCTCAGTTTCTTCAAGAATAGCAACGGGGTGCTCATGATAAGACAGGTCTTCCTGGAGATCAATCTCTTCAAAGTTGACGGTGCGGTCAGGAGTCTTGAAACACTTGCGGAGCTGAGAGACATGAAACACGTCGTGCATGTTTGCAAAGTTGGATGGAAGCTCAAGTTGATAGGCAAGATCGCCTCTTTTGCTGATGATCTTGAAAGGACCCACGTATCTAGGGGCAAGCTTCCCTTTGATACCGAAGCGACAAGTACCTTTCATTGGAGAGACGCGGAGGTAGACATGGTCTCCGATCTCGAAAACCATGTCACGATGCTTGCTATCATAGTAACTCTTCTGGCGCGATTGCGCGGCTTTCAGATTTTCATGAATGACTTTGCACATTTCTTTTGCCTCTGTGATCAAGTCATTTTCGAGAAGTTGACGTTCACCAGTCTCTGACCAGTTAAGAGGAGTACGACACTTCCTGCCATAGAGAATTTCGAATGGGGCCTTGCCCGAACTCGCTTGGAAGCAGTTGTTGTAGGAGAACTTGGCATATGGAAGACAATCTTCCCACTTCATACTGAAAGAGATGACACAAGCCCTGAGCATATCTTCAAGAATTTGATTGCATCGCTCGACTTGGCCACTGGTTTGAGGATGAAAAGCTGTGCTGAAGCGAATGTTGGTGCCCATGGCCTTCTGAAAGGAATCCCAAAACTTAGAGGTAAAAATGCTACTATGATCTGAAGATATCAACTGCGGAATGCTGTGCAGAGAGACAATCCTGGAGGTATATAGCTCTGCCAACTGAGCTGCTGTGATAGACTCTTTGATAGGAAGAAAATGAGCCACTTTAGTGACCTTGTCGATGACAACGAAGATAACATCATTGCCACGCGTGGACTTGGGAAATCCAGTCACGAAGTCCATCTCAATATGGTCAAACTTCCATTCTGGAATGGCAAGAAGTTGGAGGAGACCAGCTGGTCGTTGGTGTTCTGCTTTCACTCTTCTGTAGACATCACATTCATTCACGGACTGAGCAATCTCGCGCTTCATTCGAGTCCACCAATACGACTGCTTGAGGTCCTGGTACATCTTTGTACTTCCAGGGTGAATAGAGAGTAGTGAATTGTGAGCCTCATTCATAATGACTTTACGAAGGTCACCTTTAGGCACAACAATGCGATCCTCGAAGAATAGAGTATCCTTGTCATCAAGACGATAGCACTTGTACTTGGGTTGACTCTTGGCAATCCCAATCTTCACCTTCTTCACCATAGCATCAAGAAGTTGAGCCTCACGAATCTGATCTTCTAAAGTAGGAGAGACTTGGAGGTTGGCAAGAAATCCTTGAGGAACAACTTGTAGATTGAGTTTGCGGAAAGTGTGGGAGTCCTGGATTAGGGGGTCTCCGGACAGCCGGACTATCTCCATTGGCCGGACTGTTAGACTATGAAGATACAAGATTGAAGACTTCGTCTCGTGTCCGGATGGGACTCTACTTGGCGTGGAAGGCAATCTAGGCAATACGTATATGGATATCTCCTCCTTTGTAAACGACCTTATGTAACCCTAACCCTCTCCGGTGTCTATATAAACCGGAGGGTTTTAGCCCGTAGGACAACAATCACAACATACAATCATACCATAGGCTAGCTTCTAGGGTTTAGCCTCTCTGATCTCGTGGTAGATCTACTCTTGTAACACCCATATCTTCAATATTAATCAAGCAGGACGTAGGGTTTTACCTCCATCAAGAGGGCCCGAACCTGGGTAAAACTTCGTGTCCATTGCCTCCCGTTACCATCCGTCCTAGACACACAGTTCGGGACCCCCTACCCGAGATCCGCCAGTTTTGACACCGACATTGGTGCTTTCATTGAGAGTTCCTCTATGTCGTCGCCGTTAGGCTTGATGGCTCCCACTATCATCGGTTGCGATGCGGTCTAGGGTGAGACTTTTCTCCCCGGACAGATCTTCGTATTCGGCGGCTTTGCACTGCGGGCTAATTCGCTTGGCCATCTGGAGCAGATTGAAAGCTATGCCCCTGGCCATCAGGTTAGATTTGGAAGTTTGAATTACATGGCCAACATCCGTGGGGACTTGATCTTCGACGGATTCGAGCCACAGCCGGGCGCGCCGCACTGTCGCGATGGGTATGACTTAGCTCTGCCACCGGACGGTACCCCAGAGGCCGCGCCCGCATCAGCTCCGATCCTCACCTCGGAGCCAACTGCGCCAATCGAGGACGGGTGGCTAGACACCGCCTCAGGGGCTGCAGTCTCGACGGCGATCGAGCCAAACACTAGAGTAATCCTCCGCACGACCCGTGACTCCAACGTGCCGGACTCTCTTCCGGACCCAGAATCATCCGCGCCCCCGCCAATCGAATCCGATTGGGCGCCGATCATGGAATTTACCGCCGCGGATATTTTTCAGCACTTGCCCTTCGGCAACATCCTGAATTCACTAAGGTCTCTCTCTTTGTCAGGAGAGCCCTGGCTGGATTATGGCCAACAGGATTGGGATGCGGACGACGAAGAAATTCGACGCCCACCCACCACCCACTTTGTAGCCACTGTCGAGGATTTAACCGACATGCTCGACCTCGACTCCGCAGACATCGACGGTATGGACAACGATGCGGGAGGCGAAGATGAACCACCGCCCATAGGGCGCCGGATGTCCACTTCATCATATGACGTATACATGGTGGACACACCAAAAGAAAACGATGATGAGGAATGGAAGGACGCACCGAAGGCTTGTTCCCTCGAGAAGCAGTCAAAGCGGTGGCGCAAGCGCCGCCCCAAATCCCGCCTCGCCAGAAATAACGACCACACAGACCCAACGTTGGAGCAGGGCGAATCACTGCCGGACCACGACAATACGGAAAATCAAACCGAACAAAACAATTCTATCAAAGATAATAGTCCGGACGACACAACGCCGGACAGGCATCTGGAGCAGCAGAATGCCCGTCAAAGGCTTGTTGCCACCGCGAGGAGCCTAAAAAAGCAAAAGCAAAGGCTCAAGGCTGCGCAGGACACACTCCAAATCAGATGGAGCAAAGTACCCAACACAGCAGCGAAGTACGGCGACAATCGCCCCACAAAGAGCTACCCAAAGCGGAAATTGCTACCTGAATTCGATGAGGAGGCCTCAGACCCCTCACAACCAAAAATCAAAACGGCCACCTGGCCGGATAGACGACCTCACGGCCAACATCAAGCGGCAAACAACGCCACTCACAAGTCAATACGCGACCCACTTAAGGGCTCGCACCAAAAGGACGGCGCAACCAGATCCATCTATGGACCACGCAAGCGCGCCCCAGCTTACAATGTAACACAACAAACATCCGAACAATGCGATACACCTAGATACAGGGGTGCAGCACACCCCCTATGTTTCACCAATGAGGTGATGGACCATGAATTTCCAGAGGGATTCAAACCCGTGAACATAGAGGCATACGACGGAACAACAGACCCTAGGATCTGGATTGAGGACTATATCCTCCATATACATATGGCTCGAGGAGATGATCTCCATGCCATCAAGTACTTACCCCTCAAGCTCAAAGGGCCAGCCTGCCACTGGCTTAAAGGCCTCCCCGAAAACTCCATTGGAAGTTGGGAAGAGCTTGAAGACGCTTTTCGGGCAAATTTCCAAGGAACTTATGTCCGACCTCCGGACGCGGATGATTTGAGCCATATAACTCAACAGCCCGGAGAGTCAGCCCGAAAACTTTGGAACAGGTTTCTTACTAAAAAGAACCAAATTGTCAACTGTCCGGACGCTGAAGCATTGGCAGCTTTTAAACATAGCGTCCGTGACGAATGGCTCACCAGACACCTCGGCCAAGAAAAGTCGAGAACGATGGCAGCATTAACAAGCCTCATGACCCGCTTTTGCGCGGGTGAGGACAGCTGGCTAGCCAGATGCAGCACCAGCGACCCCAGTACATCTGAAGTTAGAGATGGAAACGAGAAATCACGGCGCAACAACAATAACAAACGCCGGAACAAAGGAGACAGCACGAAGAGCACGGTAGTAAAAGCCGGATTCAAAAGCTCTCGGTCAGGTCAGAAGCCGCCCTCTAAAGGCGCCAGAGAAGAACTGTCCAGCCTGAATAAAATTCTGGACCAAATATGCCAGGTCCATAGCACCCCTGGCAAACCAGCCAATCATACCCACAGAGAATGTTGGGTCTTCAAGCAGCCCGGCAAGCTCAACGCCATACACAAGGGGGAGGATACACCAAGCGAAGATGAGAATGAGCCTCTCAAGGGAGACGCTAGGGAACAAAAGAAATTTCCACCAAAAGTCAAAATAGTAAACGTGCTACACGTGATCAATGGAAAAAACAAAACGGCACTCCCAGAAAAATACGCCCGAAGGCCTATCACCGCGGAGTCCTGCCACTGGTCGTCTCAACCGATCACTTTCGACCATCGTGATTACTCAGCAAGTATCCGGCGTGCAGGATGGGCTGCCCTGGTATTAGACCCAATAATTGACGGATACCGCCTCGCACGAGTCCAGATGGACGGTTGCAGTAGTCTAAACCTGATATACCAGGATACAATCCGTGAAATGGGGATAGACCCAACAAAAATTCGCCATAGCAATATTACATTTAAAGGAGTAACGCCAGGCCCAGGGGCTCATTGCACGGGCTCCCTGCTACTAAACGTTATATTCGGCTCCCCTGATAACTTCCGTAGCGAACATCTAACCTTCCACATCGCTCCGTTCCAAAGTGGCTATCAAGCACTACTTGGACGCGAAGCTTTCGCTCGCTTTAATGCAATACCACACTACGCTTCCTTCACACTCAAGATGCCCGGTCCACGTGGCATCGTTACAGTGAACGGAAATATTAAGCGATTTCTGCGCACCGAAGAGCGTGCGGCTGCCTTAACACCCGCACACTAAAAACAGCCTCACCAACTAGTTAACAGGTCCCCTATTACAATACAAGGGGCTCAATGGGCGCAGAAAAGTGGCAATTCTTACTCACCTTGAATTATACATGATTTATTTAAAAAACTATCTTTTTGCACGACAGCTTTTTTACCTAAGCTCCTCTCTTTTACAGATAATCATCGTGCTACACCCGTCCAGGATACGGCACAACGGAGACACATGCGCAGACGTGCAACTGGGACCCGCTCCAAGGATTCTTTTTAGATTAAGACCCTGCGTAAACCTTTTTTACTGTCTCTTGTTGATACATATCCACCGAATTCCCAACACAATTGAGAAGGATGCTGACGTCTTGGCATGTGGCCATGTCAGAGTAATGCATGTACCTGGACACAAGGGGCTTCTTATAAGCAGCACTATTTCGGCCCGGTTTATACCATAAAGACCGAATACCTTAGGGAGTGTTCGGCGTCGCGAGTTCGGCCTTATATGCATCAGCTCCGAATCATTGTCTTTGGTCAAATGTTGGGTTTGCCCGGCTCCTGTGTTTTGGTGCCTTACGTTCCGCTTTGCCAGCTAAGGTACCACCAGGAGAACTACTGCGATTGTGCCCTGGTTCATCCGGACGAGCGCCTCAGTAGAGAAAGCCGAAAACTGACTGTCATGATATAGTGTGAGACTGGTCAACCACTCGATGACCTATCGGAATGTTAGAATTCCTCCGCCTTAACGAAGGGCCATTTTCTGTCCAGGCGTATACGCACCCCACGACCGGGAGAGTGCGGAGCCACCAGGGGCTATCTAGTAGCCCCACTGTCAAACTCCTATGGCTAAGTGAAAGTGTTCAAGCATTATAGTCCGGTTGCCTCGCTCGCTGTGCTATCACCTCCTTATCAGGACCAAGACGTTGGGTTAAGTGTGAACACGGGTTTTTTGCGAGCACCTCCGCATTATATGCGTGGGGGTTGAAGCCGACGGCTGCAATCTTTCAGGTTATACACATGTATACATAAACGGCCGCACAGGAGGCATCATACTACTTTCAGGCAAAAGTATAAACACAACCTTATAAAAACTTCATAAAAGCATTATGTTTACAATGGGAATACATATCACTCAAACATAATATTTTTCGAGCACTGGGCCTCTATCAAACGAGCACCCTCGAGAACTTCCTTGAAATAGTGTTCGGCAGCCACACGGCCTATGGCCGAACCCTGCGCCGCAATAGTGGTAGCGTCCATCTCCGCCCAGTATGCTTTAACACGGGCAAGGGCCATCCGCGAGCCTTCTATGCACGCCGACCTCTTCATCGCATTAATGCGCGGCACCGCATCAAGGAGCTGCTGCACTAAGCTGAATAGCTGTTCGGCTTAGGCCCTTCCGGCCGTAATTGATGCACAACAGACCTCATGGCGAGTCTGGACAACCTATTCAGCTCGGCCCATTCGGCTAGCTGGTCAGTCAATGAAAGCAGACACTCTGGAATGTGAAATTGCGTCCAGAACAGCTTGTCCACTTCACGATCTGTCTGACCTTGGAAGTACTTGGCCGCATCGGCAGTGCTCGCCGCCAAATCCATATACGCATATGCCAAGCTCCACAGCCGATCCAGAGGGGCATACCATGGATCTCCGAACTTCCTCCGTAACATGAAGAGTTTTCCAGCCGCAATATCCCCGGCTTCCCGCAGCTCCTCCTTCTTCGCTCTCATAGCAGAACGGGTGTCTTTGTCTGCCGCCACGGCCTTCTCAAGGTCCGTTGCCTTTTCTTGGTTCTCTTTCTCAAGGACCCGGCAACGGTTGGCAGTGTCTTTCAATTCTACGGCCATCTTGGCCATCTTCTCTTGGCTCTCGCAATGTGCGTCCTTCTCGGCTTTCAACTCTTCGGCCGCCTTCAAAGCAGCCGCATTACTACTCATCGCTTGTTCCTTGGCTCGGGCAAGTTCCGCCCGCAAGGCTTCCACAGTGGCAGCCCCATCTGCAGTCACAACATATTAAAGATACTGGCATTATGCTGCTCTTACTATGTGGCGTTCACCGGATAATAACACTTACCATGTGCCTCGTCAAGCCTCTTGTTAACAAGCTCGATGTCGGCGTCTGCCACATCCAGTTGCCATTTTAATTGGGCAAACTCCCTAGTCCGGCTAGCCATCGGAGCTCCCACCACCTGCACATAAAAACATATTGGTTATTGCCTGGGAATTTGATCCTCTGTTCGCCGGCCGTTCTCGACGACAACCAGAGTCTCAGGGGCTACTATAACATGTGCAGTACTATCACATATTATATCACATACCTCAAAGCCTGTCAATAGACTCATAAAGCCTTCATGTAATCCGCTTTCAGCGGACGAGATTCTCTCCATCACCGTACCCATCAGCGTATGGTGCTCTTCTGAGATGGCCGCTCGCCCCACCAACTCCCTCAGAACGTCCGACCGCACACTAGACGGTGCCGGACTCTTTCGTATGCTCTCTTCGGGAGCCCGACACTGGGGACTTCTGGGGTCTACGGGACTATCTTCTGGCCTCACCGGATCCGGAGAGGCCCTCCGCGACGACACTTCGGGGTCGCCCGCTTCTGGAGCGGAGGAGTCCGGGGGATGCGTTTCGCTCTCCATCATCTCTGGAAGAAGATCCCCCGAAGACGAACTCATTTGAGAGGGGCTGAGGCCCGAACTGCAAGATATATGCGGTGGTTGTTTTCTCAGAGGAAAAAGATAGCATACTCTTACTATTAAAATATTTTGGATCACTTACGACTCGTTGGAGGGCAGATCCCCTCGCGGACTTTGTGCAGCAAAAGCACCCCTCGAGGCAGGACCCTCTGTGGGAGACTTCTTCTTCCGTTTGGAGGCTTCGACTTCCGGATCCTCGGAAGCAGTCCTTTTCCTCCCCCGGTCGTCCTCCTTCATGGAAACGCTCGTTCCCTCGGTCGGAGCGGGTAGCGATGGAGGCCTGCGTTCGCCCGTATTATCCCCCTCGATATCTTCCTTCAAGGGTTCCGGGCAGGGTGCGACCTCGAGCATCTTCTCCAATACCGGATTTTCCAAACCCTCAGGGAGGGGGGCCAAACACCGAATCATCTTCGCCTTTGTTAGCCAGTCCTGGTCAAAAAGCGAACTCTCAAAAATAACCTCGAATAAAAGACAGTGTGTTCAGCTAGAGGATTTCTTACTTGTTCGACGACGCGATTACTGCTCAGGCCCGCGTCCTCGGTGATATCCGGACACTCCACTTGAGGTCCGAAGAATGACTTGTACATCTCCTCGTGCGTTAGGCCGAGGAAACTTTGAATGGCACGTGGTCCCTCTGGGTTGAACTCCCGCAAGCGCAGGGGCCGGCGTTTGCAAGGCTGGACTTGACGAACCAGCATAAGTTGTATTACCGCAACCAAATTAAAATCTCCCTCGAAGAGATCTTTGATGTAGCTTTGCAGTATAGGCACGTCCTTGGCTAGACCCCAGCTCAGGCCCCTGCTAATCCATGACATCAGTTGTGGTGGGGGGCCCGGGCGGAAAGCGGGGGCAGCCGCACACTTGGCACTTCTGGGAGCCGTGACGTAGAACCACTCCCGTTGCCATAATTCGGATACCTCTGGAAAGGAACCTTTCGGCCATGGAGCTCCTGCCATCTTGCTTATTGATGCACCTCCGCACGTTGCATGCTGCCCCTCGATCACCTTTGGTTGTACTTCAAAGGTCTTGAGCCACAGGACGAAGTGAGGGGTCACATGGAGGAAGGCCTCACACACAACAATAAATGTCGTGATGTGGAGAAAGGAGTCCGGAGCTAGGTTGTGGAAATCTAGCCCGTAATAGAACATCAAGCCCCTGACGAAGGGATCCAAAGTAAGGCCTAGACCTCGGAGGAAGTGGGAGACGAACACAATGTTCTCGTTGGGTTCGGGAGTAGGGACGACCTGCCCTCGGGCAGGCAGTTGATGCGAAACCTCGACGGTCAGGTATCTGGCCTCCCTCAACTTCTTAATGTCCTCTTCCGTCACGGAGGAGGGCATCCATCGGCCTTGAAGGCTGGATCCGGACATGATTGAAGATCCGGAGCACCTAACCTGGGCTTTGGGTGTTAGAACTCGAGGCGGGGGAAGGGTTTGGTTGAGCACGAGAGGGAAAAAGCGAAAACCTTGTCCCCTTATAAAGAGGGTGAATATCAAGCGTCCTCTCCGTAGCCGTTTTGGACTTAGCTATAATCTAGGAGTCCTAAACACGGTTGGGTTACCCACGAACCGCATTAATGAGAATCCCATAATCAGGGGAACATGATCTCCGCTTTGGCAAGACGTGTCAGGAAACTGCCTCGCGTTATGTGTGGAGCTGGTTAAGAGAAACGGTTCGAATAATCACCGGGCCATGACGTAACGTCATGTTGCCAAAAAAAGCTAGCGGATTAGATCTGTGAAAGCATTATTCTCTCTATGGTGGAATGTGGAACTTATTTTGCAAGGTCGGACACTATCCTCGTATTCAACTTTTCTGTAATGTATTCAGAGAAGGAACCCGCCTTGCAATGCCGAAGACAACTACGCGCTGGACTCATCGTCATTGAAGCCTGGTTCAGGGGCTACTGTGGGAGTCCTGGATTAGGGGGTCTCCGGACAGCCGGACTATCTCCATTGGCCAGACTGTTAGACTATGAAGATACAAGATTGAAGACTTTGTCTCGTGTCCGGATGGGACTCTACTTGGCGTGGAAGGCAAGCTAGGCAATACGTATATGGATATCTCCTCCTTTGTAACCGACCTTGTGTAACCCTAACCCTCTCCGGTGTCTATATAAACCGGAGGGTTTTAGCCCGTAGGACAACAATCACAACATACAATCATACCATAGGCTAGCTTCTAGGGTTTAGCCTCTCTGATCTCGTGGTAGATCTACTCTTGTAACACCCATATCTTCAATATTAATCAAGCAGGACGTAGGGTTTTACCTCCATCAAGAGGGCCCGAACCTGGGTAAAACTTCGTGTCCCTTGCCTCTTGTTACCATCCGGCCTAGATGCACAGTTCGGGACCCCCTACCCAAGATCCGCCGGTTTTGACACCGACAGAAAGCTTCACAAAGCTCTGGTTGATAAGGCTTGATAATCAAACTGTTGCAGTAAGCCTTCCTACTCAATGCGTCAGCAATTACATTGACCTTGCCTGGAGTATATTCGATACTCGGATTATACTCTTGAATCATGTACTTGAGACTCTTGTGATCAGTGAAGATGTCCACTTTCCTTCCCAACAAGAGATGTCTCCATGTTAAAAGAGCATGGACAACTGCCGCCAACTCGAGGTCATGAGTGGGGTAGTTCTTTTTGTTGGGCATCAACTGGCGAGATGTATAGGCCACAACTTTCTTATCTTGCATCAACACTGCACCAAGACCTTGAAGGGAAGCATCATAGAAGACCTCGAACGGTTTGGATTCATCAGGAGGAGTCAGAACTGGAGCAGTGACTAACTTCTCTTTCAGGGTGTTGAAAGTGATGTCACATTCAGGCGACCAGACGTACTTCACATGCTTCTGGAGAAGGTTGGAAAGAGGCTTCGTGATCTTTGATAAGTTCTCAACGAACCTTCGACAATAGCCTGCGAGCCCAAGGAAGCTGCGGAGTTGCTTCACGTTCTGAGGTGGTTCCCAATTCACAATTGCAAACACCTTCTCAGGATTAGCCGCTATGCCCTTGGCGGAGATGATATGCCCAAGGTAGAGAACCTCATCGAGCCAAAACTCGCACTTAGAAAACTTCGGATAGAACTAATGTTCTCTGAGTTTATCCAGAACCAATCTCAAATTCTTGGCATGATCCTCCTTGTTCTTGGAAAAGACCAAAATGTCATCGAGGTAGACCAAGACGAAGTCATTTGTGTAGGCATTGAAGATGAAGTTCATCATGCGAGAGAATGTTGGAGGAGCATTGACAAGGCCGAAAGACATGACAGTGTATTCATATGAACCATAGCTTGTTCTGAATGTTGTTTTGGGGATATCTTCTTCACGAATGCGAATCTGATGATAGCCCATACGGAGATCAAGCTTGGAGAATAATTGAGCACCTTTGAGTTGTTCGAAAAGCTCATTGATGTTGGGAAGTGGGTACTTGTTCTTTATGGTCTTCTTGTTCAATGGACGGTAGTCAACACAAAGTCGGTCCGTTCCATCCTTCTTCTTGACAAAAAGAACACCACAACCCCATGGAGAAGAACTTGGATGGATGAGACCCATACGCTCTTGAATATCGAGTTGCTTCTTCAGCTCCTTCAACTCTTCAGGTCCAAGCTTGTAAGGACGTTTGCAAACAGGTTTCGTGCCAGGCTCAAAATCGATGATGAATTCAACTGGCCGGTGCGAAGGCATTCCTGGAAGCTCTTCTGGAAAGACGTCTTGATATTCACAAACGACCGGAATCTGAGAGATGGCATCCAACTCGCCCTTCTCATTGAGAGAAAACAGTTGAATGGTATCATCACGAGCGGCAAAGACGATAACATCCTCAGACGAATGTGTCAATTGAATCTGCCTGGTAGCACAATCAAGCTGAGCCTTGTGCTTAGAAAGTCAATCCATTCCGAGAATAAGATCAATATCTGAGTTACCAAGGACCATTGGAGAAGCCAGAAACTTGAAATCATCCATCATGATAGAAACATCTGGGACTATCGAGGTAGCCCTCATAGACTTGGCCGGAGAAACCACTCCCATAGGTTTACCCAACATTTCTGAAACGAAGTCATGCTTTGAAACAAATGATCTTGACATGAAACAATGCGATGCACCAGTATCAAAAAGGACTTTTACAGGAGTAGAGTTAACTGGAAAGTTACCCATAATCACATCTGACGAGTCCTCTTCCTGAGCTGCGTTCAACAAGTTGACCTTGGCGTGCTTGGGATTATGCTTGACCACTGCATTACTGGCAGATCTCACAGGAGGAGGAAGACGCCTCTGATTGAAGCATTTGTTGGCATAGTGACCCTTCTGATGACACTTGTTGCACGTGACCTCCGAGAGCGGACGGTGATACGGAGCACTTGATCTTGGAGCATGAGATGAAGTCTTGTTCTGAAAGCCTGGGTTTGGTGGGTGGGAAGATCCATTGCCACCTTTGCACTTCTGCTGATAAGGCTGATGGAACGGAGGAGGAGGCAACCAATACTTTTGCTGTTTAGTCACCATTTGAGTTGAGGAAGAAGGAGTTGCATCTCTGACTCGCTTCTTAGAAGCATCGCACTTGAGTTGAGCAGTCTCTTGCTTCAGTGCCATGTTGTAAAACTCATCGTACTTCTGTGGCTCAAAAAGGACGAGCGCTAGTTGGAGATCTTCTCTAAGGCCACCTCTGAACTGATAAATCATGCTCTTCTCGTCAGGGACGTCTTTCTTGGCGAAACGAGCGAGCTTCTGGAACATGATGTTATACTGGTAAACAGACAAGCTGCATTGCTTCAGGTTGCGGAATTCCTCACGCTTGCTCTCAACAACACTCCGAGGAATGTGGTGAGCTTTGAAGTCTTGACGGAATTCATCCCAGGTAATCACACGACCTCCTCTGGAATCTTTGTATTGCTGATACCATTTTGCAGCTTGGTATTTGAGTTGGAAGGAGGCAAACTTGACAAAGTCCTCAGGCCTGACATTGCTGCACTTGAAATGCTTGCAGATATCCAAGAGCCAATCATCAACCTCTGTTGCCTTGACACAGTTGCTGAAGGTCTTTGGCTGGTTAGCGAGGAACTGTTGAGTGTAGCAAACTGATTCTGATTGTTGCCATGGCCTTGGTTCCCTTGGTTGCGCTCTTGCAAGAGTTGCATGATCAGCTGCGTGTTTGCATTGGTAGCGGCCATCACAGCTTGCCATGCCTCTGGAGGTGGAGGTGGTGGCGGATCAGGATTTGAACGCGTTGTAGGAGCCATCCTGAAGAGGGTGACATCCGTTAGCATCTTGACAAACATATATTCAAGCTGAATCAAATGGATCGAAATTGCAACATATAGTCTTAACATCCGAACAAAATGAACGAATGCATTCCAATTGAAATGGTCACCTTCCATAAATTGAGAAGCCACTTAGATAGAGGTAGAAGAATAAAACAACAAGGTACAGACAAGAACAAATACTTGGTGAGGATTATCCAATCACAAACCAAATATCCGCGGAAGAAATACTAGAGCTACAAGAATTCCCACCTATGAAACTCCCGAACCTTTCTGGTTATGCAATCAAGTGTTGGGGATACAGGGGAAGCATAATATCTCACCCAAAGCTAGCAAATCCTACATCCAGCTGTATCCATCCTTCAACACATAACCAAGAAACCTTCGGAAATCATTTACCTCAACCGTCGAAAAGCATCCGTTATACGAGTTATGGCAATGCTCCTGAACTCCCGCCCCAGTACTGGGTGGCGTCGAGGTTATCTCACCAACAACTGCATAAAAGAGATTTTCGATGTCGGCGAAACTCAGGTATTCCAGAACTGCAACGATAAAATTGTGACGACAACACCTCGGAGCTCAACTCCTCGGGACACTGCCACAACCCCTAAATGTCAGGAGGCACCAAGAACAATGTTCTTGTCACAAAACCATCGGAACAATTCCAAGATACCCGCGTGATCCTAAAAAAAATAGTGAAATTTGAGAAGAGAAGAGTCAAAACTCTACGTCAGGATGCCTCACCAGAGCGACGAAGGGACTGAGGAGTAAAAAGAATCCTACTCTCCGATATATATAATCCTGAATGACTAAAAACATTTTTCTAGACTCAATAACGCCAGCGATTCGATCAAGCAGGGGGCTCCTAAGGTCGGCGAAGGCTCTGATTACCAACTTGTAACGCCCACGATGCAGCTATATCCCCCACGTGTCGAAGCACGACTTAGAGACATAACCGCATTGTAAGCAATGTCGCAAGTGAGGTAATCTTCACACAACCCATGTAGTACATAAGGAAAGAAGGTACATAGTTGGCTTACACTTGCCACGTCACATAATGCATAAATAACATTACATTCATCCAGATACAATCAAGGTCCGACTACGGAACCAAAATAAAGAACAACCCTAAATGCGACAAAGTCCCCGATTGCCCCAACTGGGCACCACTACTGATCGTCTGGAAAGGAAACATAGTATCGTCCTAAGTCCTCATCGAACTCCCACTTGAGCTCAGTCGAATCACTTGGAGCGGTATCATCGGTCCCTGCATCTGGTTTTGGAAGTAATCTGTGAGTCACGGGGACTCAGCAATCTCAGACCCTCGCGATCAAGACTATTTAAGCTTATAGGAAGGGTAAAAGTATGAGGTGGAGCTGCAAAAAGCGACTAGCATATTTGGTGGCTAACATACGCAAATGAGAGCGAGAAGAGAGAGGCAAAGCACGGTCGAGAAAGTATGATCAAGAAGTGATCCTAGAACAACCTACGTTCAAGCATAACACGAGACCGTGTTCTCTTCCCAGACTCCGCCAAAAAGAGACCATCACGGCCACACAGTCTGTTGATTCATTTTAATTAAGTTAAGTTTGAGGTTTTCTACAACTGGACATTAACAAATTCCCATCTGCCCATAATCGCGGACACGGCTTTCGAAAGATCAGATCCCTGCAGGGGAGTCCCAACTTAGCCCATCACAAGCTCTCACGGTCAATGAAGGATATTCCTTCTCCCAAGACAATCCGATCAGACTCGGAATTCCGGTTACAAGACATCTTGACAATGGTAAAAACAAGTCCAGCAAGACCACCCGATGTGCCGACAAATCCCGATAGGAGCTGCGCATATCTCGTTCTTAGGGCACACCGGATAAGCTAAACATACGGGAGCCAACGTAACCCAAGTTGCCAAGGGACGGCCCCGCACGGTGCTCTGGATTGGACCAACACTTAGAGAAGCACTGGCCCGGGGGGTGAAAATAAAGATGACCCTTGAGTCCATGAAACCCAAGGGAAAAGGCTAGGTGCGAATGGTAAAACCAAGGTTGGGCCTTGCTGGAGGAGTTTTATTCAAGGCGAACTGTCAAGGGGTTTCCATTATAACCCAACCGTGTAAGGAACGCAAAATCAAGGAACATAACACCGGTATGACGGAAACTAGGGCGGCAAGAGTGGAACAAAACACCAGGCATAAGGCTGAGCCTTCCACCCGTTACCAATTATATAGGTGCATTAAAATAGACAAGATATAATAATGATATCCCAACAATAAACATGTTCCAACAAGGAACAAACTCCAATCTTCACCTGCAACTAGCAACGCTATAAGAGGGGCTGAGCAAAGCGGTAACATAGCCAAACAACGGTTTGCTAGGACAAGGTGGGTTAGAGGTTTGACATGGCAATATGAGAGGCGTGATAAGCAAGTGGTAGGTATCATAGCATAGGCATAGCAATAGAGCGAGCATCTAGCAAGCAAAGATAGAAGTGATTTCGAGGGTATGGTCATCTTGCCTGCAAAGTTCTCCGAGTTGACGTTAGCTTGATCCTCATAAGCGTACTCAACAGGCTCCTCGATCACGTACTCGTCTACCGTCTCTACCCAAAGCAAGAACAACAAGCAAAGGGAGACACAATCAACCGCGTGCAATGCACAAACAACATGATGCAAAACATGGCATGATATGCAGGACGTGATATGCGATGCATATGCATGTTTTGGAAAGGAAAGATTGAACCTGGCCTCAACTTGGAAAACCAAGAGTGCCACTAGAAGGAGGAGTTGATTTCGGTCGAAATCGATATAAAGATCACCGGAATCGGATGCACGGTTTGCAAATGGCAAGCAAAACAAATATGGCACCGATCTGCGATTAACAGCACGAGACCATCTAAATGCATCAAGAACAACATGCTCTAGCACTCTAACATAGCAACAAAATATATGTCAGGGATCCAATCAAGATGCTTGACAAAATAAGAACACTGAGCTATGGCTAAATCACTCAATAGCAGGTTCAACCAAGCATGGCAAAAGTGCAAAAGATATTAGGTTACAGACTTAGTGAAAATAACAAGTCAGGAATTTAACATCAGGAAGCAAAGTTCCGAGCAAGATAACAACATGCTAAAGGAACATATCATGGCAAATCAAGGCATGACATGAAGCTACTCAAATCATACAACAAAAGTCCCTTACTGACCATAAGCCAAAAGGGATCAGAAAATACAATGGCAACCATGTGAACATAGCAATTATCGTTAACAGATTCAGACTTAGTAGAAAACTGGAACATGGCCAAACAGATATTGAGTAGGCATGTTTACGAGATCGATGCACTCACCACAAGGCATTGCATGACAAACTAAGCATACACCCAGCAAGTAGACATGGCATAGAAGCTAAACATGGCAAGAACAACAACATAGCATGCATGGATCAACTACAACATGCTCGGCAAAATTGCTTAACATGTAAACATTCTGCCAGAAACATTTTATAGCAAAAGTAGAGCTTGATTGACTCAAGCTAGGGTGCTCCACAAATGCAAAGAAAGACATGGATGGATAGAGGACCACAATATCTACAAAACAACCTTACCGATCATGCTCAAAAGAGGCACGGATCACTCGGTAGCAACATGAACACATGGCATAAAAATGTTAACAGGGCAGAGACTTAGAATATTTCTAAGTCCCTGAAAACAGCAACATTGAGAGGGCTACTTTGCATGCTTGTGCTAGTCACCACAGAGATCACAAAAATACATGGCATACACCCCTGTAAATATGGCATGGCATATTTCAAAACTCATTTAGAGCTCAAGATCATAGGAGGCACACAACAATCATGGCAAAAATGACAAATGTCCAATTACTGATAAGGATCTGAAACTAACAGAAACTAGCACTCTTCCAACAGCATTTAGGGCATCAAGATGAGCTCAAATGAACATGATGCAATGAGATGAAATGAAGTACTCGTCGAGACGAACATTTCGATATGCTACACTCCCGAAACGGAGCCATGGATGATGAGTTATGATGCTGCGAAGAATGCACAAAATTACTGGGACAGGAGAGAAAGTCAACCCTCGAGAACTAGGGTTCGCACACGTCCCGAGGTCGCCGGATCCGAGCTCGCCGGACTTGGACTCGTGGTCGCCGGAGGAGGGCCGGATCCTCGCCGGAGAGGGGCGCGTGCGCCGGATCCGGGCGTGGGGACGCCGGATCTGGCCGGCAGCGGGGCGCGCCAGTGGTCGGAGGAAGCGGCGAAGTGGCAGACATCGCCGGGCGGCGAAGGGCAGTGGTCGCCGGCGAGGGGCGTCGACGGCTGCGCGGCGGAGCGGCGGAGGCGGACGGGCGGCGCAAGGGCGGAGGAGTGGCGCGGCGGGGCGCGGCCCGGTGGCGGCGCGGGAGGGCGGGCCGCGACGGCGGATGACGCGGTGGCGACAGGTGGCGGACTCTGGTTGGTGGCGCGGGAATGTCCGGCGTGCCCAGACACGTCCGACGCGCGGAGAGACGAGGGGAACTAGGGTTAGGGTAGAAAGATCCGAAATTTTCGGGGGGAGGCTAGTTTTATAGGTAGAGGGAGCTAGGAGGCTCCAAATGAGGTGTGGTTTTCAGCCACGCGATCATGATCAAACGATCTGGATGATGGAGGAGGTTTAGGTGGGTTTTGGACCACTTTGGAGAGGTGTTGGGCTGCAACACACACGAGGCATTTTCGGTCCCTCGGTTAACCGTTGGTGTATCAAACGAAGTCCAAATGGCACGAAACTTGACAGGCGGTCTACCGGTAGTAAACCAAGGCCGCATGACAAGTCTCATTCCAATCCGAGAACGTTGGACACCCGCACACAAAAATAGGTAGAAAGGGACACCGGAGGACATAGGAGCGCTGGAATGCAAAACGGACAACGGGGAAAAAGCTCGGATGCATGAGACGAACATGTATGCAAATGCAATGCACATGATGACATGATAAGAGGTGCATGACAAAGACAAAACAACACTAAGACAAAAACCCAACAACGAGGAAATATCATAACTTAGTGCCAGAAATGGCAAGAGTTGGAATACAAATATGGCAAGTTACATACGGGGTGTTACAGCAGCGCTACAAGAAGGAGGGTCGCCGGCAATTATGGCATCACACATAGTTTCTCGAAGGGTCTCTGATCATAGTGTCGCATTAGCAGCATCCTGCAGTAGTGCTTTGACGGATAATCATATGATCCAACTATGTTATCATTGTTGAGAGATTGCGTTAGCGAAAGTATGGACCCTAGGCCTTGTTTTTAAGCATTGCAATACTGTTTTCATTCCCGTTTACTATTTGCTACCTTGCTGTTTTTATTTATTCAGATTACAAAATATATTTCTAACATCAATATTACACTTTTATCACCATCTCTTCGCCGAATTAGTGCACCTATACAATTTGCCATTGTATCGGGTGTGTTGGGGGCACAAGAGATTTCTTGTATTTGATTGCAGGGTCGTTTGAGAGAGACCACCTTCATCCTACACCTCTCACGGATTGATAAACCTTAGGTCATCCACTTGAGGGAAAATTGCTACTGTCCTACAAAACTCTGCGCTTGGAGACCGAACATGTGTCTACAAGAATAAAATTTCCTAGTAGACATCACCAAGGCGCGCTTGGGCTTGGCTTTGGGGCGAAGCCAAAGGGCAAGGGTGAACCACCGTGGGCCCGAATCGCCTGCGGACCGAGTCACGCGTGGCGCCTGATGGGACGTGGGTGTATCTGAAGGAAATATGCCCTAGAGGCAATAATAAAGTTATTATTTATTTCCTTATATCATGATAAATGTTTATTATTCATGCTAGAATTGTATTAACCGGAAACATAATACATGTGTGAATACATAGACAAACAGAATGTCACTAGTATGCCTCTACTTGACTAGCTCGTTGATCAAAGATGGTTATGTTTCCTAACCATAGACATGAGTTGTCATTTGATTAACGTGATCACATCATTAGGAGAATGATGTGATTGACTTGACCCATTCCGTTAGCATAGCACTTGATCGTTTACTTGTTGCTATTGGTTTCTTCATGACTTATACATGTTCCTATGACTATGAGATTATGCAACTCCCGTTTACCGGAGGAACACTCTATGTGCCACCAAACGTCACAACGTAACTGGGTGATTATAAAGGTGCTCTACAGGTGTCTCCAAAGGTACTTGTTGGGTTGGCGTATTTCGAGATTAGGATTTGTCACTCCGATTGTCGGAGAGGTATCTCTGGGCCCACTCGGTAATGCACATCACTATAAGCCTTGCAAGCATTGCAACTAATGAGTTAGTTGCGGGATGATGTGTTACGGAACGAGTAAAGAGACTTGCCAGTAACGAGATTGAACTAGGTATTGAGATACCGACGATCGAATCTCGGGCAAGTAACATACCGATGACAAAGGGAACAACGTATGTTGTTATGCGGTTTGACCGATAAAGATCTTCATAGAATATGTGGGAGCCAATATGAGCATCTAGGTTCCGCTATTGGTTATTGACCGGAGACGTGTCTCGGTCATGTCTACATAGTTCTCGAACCCATAGGGTCCGCACGCTTAAAGTTTGGTGACGATCGTAATGAGAGTTTTTGTGTTTTGATGTACCGAAGGTTGTTCGGAGTCCCGGATGAGATCGGGGACATGACAAGGAGTCTCGAAATGGTCGAGATGTAAAGATTGATATATTGGATGACTATGTTTGGACATCGGAAGGGTTCCGAGTGGTTCAGGCATTTTTCCGGAGTACCGGGAGGTTACCGGAACCCCCCCGGGAGAAGTTATGGGCCTTATGGGCCATAAGAAGGATGCACACCAGCCCACAAGGGGCTGGTGGGCCCCCTTTGGGCAGGAGGCCGAATTGGAGAAGGTTTGGGGGGTGCGCCCCCCCCTTTCCTTCTCTCCTACTCCTCCTTCCCTTCCTCTCCTACTCCAACTAGGGAAGGGAGGAATCCTACTCCTGGTGGGAGTAGGACTCCTCCAGGGTGCGCCATAGGGGCCGGCCCTCTCCCCCTCCTCCACTCCTTTATATACGGGGGTGGGGGGCACCCCATAGACACACAAGTTGATCTTCGTGATCGTTCCTTAGCCGTGTGCGGTGCCCCCTTCCACCATATTCCACCTCAGTCATATCGTAGCGGTGCTTAGGCGAAGCCCTGCGTCGGTAGAACATCATCACCGTCATCACGCCGTCGTGCTGATGAAACTCTCCCTCAACACTTTGCTGGATCGGAGCTCGAGGGACGTCACCGAGTTGAACGTGTGCAGAACTCGGAGGTGCCATACGTTCGGTACTTCGATCGGTCGGATCGGGAAGACGTACGACTACTTCCTCTACGTTGTGTCAACGCTTCCGTTGCAGGTCTACGAGGGTACGTAGACAACACTCTCCTCTCTCGTTGCTATGCATCACCATGATCTTGCGTGTGTGTAGGAATTTTTTGAAATTAATACGTTCCCCAACAGTGGTATCCGAGCCAGGTTTTATGCGTAGATGTCATATGCACGAGTAGAACACAAGTGAGTTGTGGGCGATATAAGTCATACTGCTTACTAGCATGTCATACTTTGGTTCGGCGGTATTGTTGGATGAAGCGGCCTGGACCGACATTACGTGTACGCTTACGCGAGACTGGTTCTACCGACGTGCTTTGCACACAGGTGGCTGGCGGGTGTCAGTTTCTTCAACTTTAGTTGAACCGAGTGTGGCTACGCCCGGTCCTTGTGAAGGTTAAAACAGAACCAACTTGACAAAGTATCGTTGTGGTTTTGATGCGTAGGTAAGAACGGTTCTTGCTAAGCCCGTAGCAGCCACGTAAAACTTGCAACAACAAAGTAGAGGACGTCTAACTTGTTTTTGCAGGGCATGTTGTGATGTGATATGGTCAAGACGTGATGAGATATAAGTTGTTGTATAAGATGATCATGTTTTGTTGAAGTTATCGGCAACTGGCAGAAGCCTTATGGTTGTCTCTTTATTGCATAAGATGCAAGCACCAAATAATTGCTTTACTTTATCGCTATGCGATAGCAATAGTTGCAAGAGCAGTAGTTGGCGAGACGACCATGTGACGACACATTGATATAGATCAAGATGATGGAGATCATGGTGTCATGCCGGTGACGATGGAAATCATGACGATACTTTGGAGATGGAGATCAAAGGCACAAGATGATGATGGCCATATCATGTCACACATTTTGATGGCATATGATGTTTATATTTTATACATCTTATTTTGCTTAGTTCGACGGTAGCTTTATAAGATGATCTCTCACTAATTATCAAGGTACAAGTGTTCTCCCTGAGTATGCACCGTTGCGAAAGTTCTTCGTGCTGAGACACCACATGATGATCGGGTGTGATAGGCTCTACGTTCAAATACAACGGGTGCAAAACAGTTGCACACGCGGAATACTCAGGTTAAACTTGACGAGCCTAGCATATAACAGATATGGCCTCGGAACACTGAGAACGAAAGGTCGAGCGTGAATCATATAGTAGATATGATCAACATAGTGATGTTCACCATTGAAACTACTCCATCTCACGTGATGATCGGACATGGTTTAGTTGATTTGGATCACGTGATCACTTAGAGGATTATAGGGATGTCTATCTAAGTGGGAGTTCTTAAGTAATATGATTAATTGAACTTAAATTTATCATGAACTTAGTCCTGGTAGTATTAGCATATCTATGTTGTAGATCAATAGCTCGCGTTTAGCTCCCAAGTTTTATTTTTGATATGTTCCTAGAGAAAACTAAGTTGAAAGATGTTAGTAGCAAGGATGCGGATTGGATCCGTGATCTGAGGTTTATCCTCATTGTTGCACAGAAGAATTATGTCCTTGATGCACCGCTAGGTGACAGACCTATTGCAGGAGCAGATGCAGACGTCATGAACGGTTGGCTAGCTCAATATGATGACTACTTGATAGTTTAATGCACCATGCTTAACAGCTTAGAATCGGGACTTCAAAGATGTTTTGAACGTCATGGATCATATGGATGTTCCAGGAGTTGAAGTTAATATTTCAAGCAAATACCCGAGTTGAGAGATATGAAGTCTCCAACAAGTTCTATAGCTAAAAGATGGAGGAGAATAGCTCAAGCAGTGAGCATGTGTTCAGATTGTCTGGGTACTACAATCGCTTGAATCAAGTGGGAGTTAATCTTCCAGATAAAATAGTGATTGACAGAATTCTCTAGTCACCATCACCAAGTTAGTAGAACTTCATGATGAACTATAGTATGCAAGGGATGATGAAAACGATTCCCGAGATTTTCATGATGATGAAATCGATGAAGGTAGAAATCAAGAAAGAGCATCAAGTGTTGATGATTAACAAGACCACTAGTTTCAAGTGAAGGGCAAAGGGAAAGAAAGGGAACTTCAAGAAGAACGGCAAGCAAGTTGCTGCTCAAGTGAAGAAGCCCAAGTCTGGTCCTAAGCCTAAGACTAAGTGCTTCTACTGCAAAGGGACTGGTCACTGGAAGCGGAACTGCCCCAAGTATTTGGCGGATAAGAAGGATGGCAAAGTGAACAAAGGTATATTTGATATACAGATTATTGATGTGTATTTTACTAGTGTTCGTAGCAACCCCTCGGTATTTGATATTGGTTCAGTTGCTAAGAGTAGTAACTCGAAACGGGAGTTGCAGAATGAACAGAGACTAGTTAAGGGTGAAGTGACGATGTGTGCTGGAAGTGGTTCCAAGATTGATATGATCACCATCGCACACTCCCTATACTTTCGGGATTAGTGTTGAACCTAAATAAGTGTTATTTGGTGTTTGCGTTGAGCATGAATATGATTTGATCCTGTTTATTGCAATATGGTTATTCATTTAAGTAAGAGAATAAATTGTTGTTCTGTTTACATGAATAAAATCTTCTATGGCCATACACCCAATGAAAATGGTTTGTTGGATCTTGATTGTGGTGATACACATTCTCATAATATTGAAGCCAAAAGATGCAAAGTTAATAATGATAGTGCAACTTATTTGTGGCACTGCCGTTTAGGTCATATTGGTGTAAAGCGCATGAAGAAAATCCATGCTGATGGGCTTTTGGAATAACTTGATTATGAATCAGTTGATGCTTGCGAACCATGCATCATGGGCAAGATGACTAAGACTCCGTTCTCCGGAACAATGGAGCGAGAAACAGATTTGTTGGAAATCATACTGATGTATGTGGTCCGATGAATATTGAGGCTCGCGGCAGGTATCATTATTTTCTGATCTTCACAGATGATTTGAGCAGATATGAGTATATCTACTTGATGAAACACAAGTCTGAAACATTTGAAAAGTTCAAAGAATTTCAGAGTGAAGTGGAGAATCATCGTAACAAAAATAAAAGTTTCTACGATATGATTGCAGAAGTAAAATATTTGAGTTACGAGTTTGGCCTTCAGTTAAAAACAATGTGAAATAGTTTCACTACTCACGCCACCTGGAACACCACAGTGTAATGGTGTGTCCGAACGTCATAACCGTACTTTATTAGATATGGTGCGATCTATGATGTCTCTTACCGATCTACCACTATCGTTTTGGGGTTATACATTAGAGACAGCTGCATTCACGTTAAATAGGGCACCATCTAAATCCGTTGAGACGACACCGTATGAACTATGGTTTGGCAAGAAACCTAAGATGTCGTTTCTTAAAGTTTGAGGTTGCAATGCTTATGTGAAAAAAATTCAACCTGATAAGCTCAAACCCAAATCGGAGAAGTGCGTCTTCATAGGATACCCAAAAGAAAATGTTGGGTACACCTTCTATCATAGATCCGAAGGCAAGATATTCGTTGCTTTGAATGGATCCTTTCTAGAGAAGGAGTTTCTCTCGAAAGAAGTGAGTGGGAGGAAAGTAGAACTTGATGAGGTAACTGTACCTGCTCCCTTATTGGAAAGTAGTTCATCACAGAAATCTGTTCCTGTGACTACTACACCGATTAGTGAGGAAGCTAATGATGATGATCATGTAACTTCAGATCAAGTTACTACCGAACCTCGTAGGTAAACCAGAGTGAGATCCGCACCAGAGTGGTACGGTAATCCTGTTCTGGAGGTCATGTTACTTGACCATGACGAGCCTACGAACTATGAAGAAGCGATGGTGAGCCCAGATTCCGCGAAATGGCTTGAGGCCATGAAATCTGAGATGACATCCATGTATGAGAACAAAGTATGGACTTTGATTGACTTGCCCAATGATCGATGAGCCATTGAGATTAAATGGATCTTCAAGAGGAAGACGGACGCTGATAGTAGTGTTACTATCTACAAAGCTAGAATTGTCGCAAAAAGTTTTTCGACAAGTTCAAGGTGTTGACTACGATGAGAGTTTCTCACTCGTATTTATGCTTAAGTCTGTCCGAATCATGTTAGCAATTGCTGCATTTTATGAAATCTGGCAAATGGATAAACAAAACTGCATTCCTTAATGGATTTATTAAAGAAGAGTTGTATATGATGCAACCGGAAGGTTTTGTCAATCCTAAAGGTACTAACAAAATATGCAAGCTCCAGCGATCCATCTATGGACTGGTGCAAGCATCTCGGAGTTGGAATATACGCTTTGATAAGTTGATCAAAGCATATAGTTTTATACAGACTTGCGGTGAAGCCTGTATTTACAAGAAAGTGAGTGGGAGCACTACAGCGTTTCTGATAAGTATATGTGAAAGGCATATTGTTGATCAGAGATAATGTAGAATTATTCTGCAAAGCATAAAGGAATGTTTTAAAGGAGTTTTTCAAAGAAAGACCTCGGTGAAGCTGATTACATATTGAGCATCAGGATCTATAGAGATAGATCAAGACGCTTGATAAGTTTTTCAATGAGTACATACCTTGACAAGATTTTGAAGTAGTTCAAAATGGAACAGTCAAAGAAGGAGTTCTTGGCTGTGTTACAAAGGTGTGAAGTTGAGTAAGACTCAAAAACCGACCACGGCAGAAGATAGAGAGAGAATGAAATTCATTCCCTATGCCTCAGCCATAGGTTCTATAAAGTATGCCATGCTGTGTACCAGACCTATTGTATACCCTGCCCTGAGTTTGGCAAGGGAGTACAATAGTGATCTAGGAGTAGATCACTGGACATTGGTCAAAATTATCCTTAGTGGAATAAGGATATGTTTCTCAATTATAGAGGTGACAAAAGGTTCGTCATAAAGGGTTATGTCGATGCAAGTTTTGACACCGATCTAGATGACTCTAAGTCTCAATCTGGATACATATTGAAAGTGGGAGCAATTAGCTAGAGTATCTCCATGCAGAGCATTGTTGACATAGAAATTTGCAAAATACTTACGGATCTGAATGTGGTAGACCCATTGACTAAACTTCTCTCACAAGCAAAACATGATCACACCTCAGTACTCTTCGGGTGTTAATCACATAGCAATGTGAACTAGATTATTGACTCTAGTAAACCCTTTGGGTGTTGGTCACATGTCAATGTGAACTATGGGTGTTAATCACATGGTGATGTGAACTATTGATGTTAAATCACATGGCGATGTGAACTAGATTATTGACTCTAGTGCAAGTGGGAGACTGAAGGAAATATGCCCTAGAGGCAATAATAAAGTTATTATTTATTTCCTTATATCATGATAAATGTTTATTATTCATGCTAGAATTGTATTAACCGGAAACAGAGTGTCACTAGTATGCCTCTACTTGACTAGCTCGTTGATCAAAGATGTTATGTTTCCTAACCATATACATGAGTTGTCATTTGATTAATGGGGTCACATCATTAGGAGAATGATGTGATTGACTTGACCCATTCCGTTAGCATAGCACTTGATCGTTTAGTTTGTTGCTATTACTTTCTTCATGACTTATACATGTTCCTATGACTATGAGATTATGCAACTCCCGTTTACCGGAGGAACACTTTATGTGCCACCAGACATCACAAGGTAACTGGGTGATTATAAAGGTGCTCTACAGGTGTCTCCAAAGGTACTTGTTGGGTTGGCGTATTTCGAGATTAGGATTTGTCACTCTGATTGTCGGAGAGGTATCTCTGGGCCCACTCGGTAATGCACATCACTATAAGCCTTGCAAGCATTGCAACTAATGAGTTAGTTGCGGGATGATGTGTTACGGAACGAGTAAAGAGACTTGCCGGTAACGAGATTGAACTAGGTATTGAGATACCAACGATCGAATCTCGGGTGTCGGTGTACAAAAAGAGGGGTACACTTTTTGTACCCCTATAACTGTGCATGGGCAGTCTGAGCCGCGGACACCACCACACCAAGCAAGGCAAGGGAGGTGAGCCAGGGTAAGACCGAAGCTCAGGAGAACTAGAACAACGCCAAGGCCAAGACCACGAAGAGCAAAAGGGACAAAGCGGACTCCCCTGGCAAGATCCTTGCCGGGAGACAGTTCTAGCAGCCCCGGCAATACCCTTGCCGCGGCGACTCATCCCGCGCCTACGGAGCAAATCACCCTTGAGTCCACTGCCCCCAAAGGGCAAGGATTCGGGATACATCCCCGTGGCGGCATGCAGATCTTTGTAAAGACATTCAAGATCAGATACACACTAAGGAGACGACAACCCTTGGCGGGATCCCAGCCGAGGAAGACCACAAGGCCCCCGGCAAGCGCCTTGCCGGGGATGACAGCAGGCGCCTCGGCAAGACCCTTGTCGGGGCCCCGGCAAGGCCCTTCCCGAGGACACCCGTGGGGCCACCATCAGGCCCACGCCGACTAAACCTCCACCACCGCATGCATGCAGCTGCCGACCCAACCAGCTGGGCAGGCACCTGCGTGGTGGCATGCAGATCTTCGTGAAGACCCACCACTGCGCCACCTCAGCTGCCTGCCTACCTACGTGGCATCTCAAGCATCGTTGGCCAGGGCGCGTGTCGACAAGAGAAGGAGCGGCGACGGACGAGACAGATCTCTCCCCCGTCCCCGATAAAGCAAGGACACCTAAGCAAGACGCATTAAATGCACCTTGTCATGTAATGCAAGGGATAACCTCGCATAACTGTACCCTTTCCACCTCCTGTGTGCCACTGTGGCAACCCCTTTTTCTATAAAAGGAGGCCCGAGGCGACCAGGGGAAGGATTCGGCTTTTTGGAGCTCCTCACACCCCATAGCTAGCTCAAGAACACAGATATACAATCCACCAAAGCAGGAGTAGGGTTTTACGCATCCTCGCGGCCCGAACCTGGATAAACGAACCATGTGCTACCTGTTAGATCCGCTCTTCTCACGACCCCGCGCCCCGCTAACCGTAGTAGGGATTCTTGTGATCCCATAGGTGTCGTTCCCACCGACATCTCTGGCACGCCAGGTAGGCGATCGCAGTTGTGAGAATCGTAGTTCGGCGCTTCTTCATCATCATGGCGCCCAAGAAAAAGACGACGGTGGCGGTTGGCCAGTCGGAAGCCGGACAGCCCGTCCCGACGCGGGCGAGCAGCGGACCGGTCGCAGAAAGGACCCGGGGCGCTGCTCGCGAACACCAACACCATCCCAGCAGCCGGAGTTTGGGAGGCGGCGATGTTTGTGCACCTGGTAATGGGCCACACGTCGCCAAATCCAAAGGCGGAGCCAAGCCCTTCGCGGGTGGAGCGGGGCCTTCCAGGGTCATCGCCACCCCGCTCGAAGGCGACGCAAGGGCCTCCATGACTCCCACGCCGGCTCCAACAGCGCGCTCCTCCCTAGTCACGCCGAAGATCCCGGGCGTCGCAACGGGAAGAGCCCCGAGCGCAACTCCCGGGACGTAGAAGACCTGCCCACTCACCGAGGCACTGGTGAAAACGGCATGCGACCGCGAGGTCGTGATAGAGCTCCTTCTGACATGGTCAGAAGTCGATGCGTGTCGCGATCCGTGCAGGTTTCGCTGCCACCGACGCCAGCAGAGGCCCTGGCACGCGCGCAGTTGCTCCTCGACTTTCCTCCCACTACGGGGAAACTCGACGAATGGAGAGCCACTATCCGGAGCCTTGTTGCGGTGACCAATAAAGAGGAACCAACTCCGGTGGGTCCCCCGGGTCGGCGCTCTGATGGAGTCCCGCGGACCAGTGGAAGAAAAGCCGGCGGTGCCTTGACCACGGTGCATTCACCTCTTCCCCATCCGGTACCGCGGACGCCGGCTCGTCGCGACATCGCGGGCGACGCCATCTCCATAGATTCGTCTGACCCGTGGACCCACTATGACCAGCGCCAAGTTCTTCGGGAACGAGCCCATGAAGATGCTCGAACCACTATCGAGCGCCGGCGCAGAGCGCGCCACCAGTCAGACAGGCGAGCGGGGCCTGCTGTGAACCACCCGGCCCCGGAGAGCCCTGGAGGCCTACCATACGAGGTAGGCTGTCTGGCTTTTACCCGTGAGCTGCGGCAGTTCCAGTGGCCCACTCACCGCACCTTCAAGCCTGACGTTGGCGAAAAGTACAACGGCAAGACTCACCCGTCTGAGTTCCTCAGTATCTATACCATCACGATGCAAGCCGCCGGAGCCCGCGACGATAAGGTGCCTACGAATTACTTTCCATTGGCTCTTAAACCCAACGCCATGTCGTGGTTGATGCACTTGCCGGTAGACTCTATTTCCTCCTGGTCGGATTTGTGCCATGAGTTTGTGGGCGCCTTTACTGGAGGTCACCAAGCCCATGGCCAAGCAAGCGACCTGCATGTCATTCCCTAGAAGGGAGGTGAGAGTCTGGGCAAGTATATACAGAGGTTCAGCCGGGTACAGTACAATATCCCTGATGTTCACCCTGCCGCCATCATCAGCGCGTTCCATCAGAACGTGCGTAACCGCAAGATGCGCGAAGAACTGGCAATGAACAAGGTGAAAGATGTGGCAGAACTCTATGTTCTTGCTAACAGATGTGCCCGAGCTGAAGAGGGAAGGAAGTACCCCGGCGAAGATGCCGGCGTGGAAACCGACTCCTCAGATGAGGATACTGCGGCCCCGGCGAAGAAAGGCCGGCGCCGCAACAGGAAGCGCAAAGGTAAAGCTGTGCTTGCCATCGAGGGATCTGACGATGCCGGCTCCGCCAAGAAAACCAAGGCAGATGACCCCGGCAAGGAAATTGCCAGATGTGTCGCCTGCCGGGCCTTGGCCGCTGCCGAGAAGCCAGGAAACTCCGACAAGCCATACTGCAAGATCCATCACACCAAAGGCCATGATCTCCAGAACTGCCGACAGGTTGAGCTCCTTGCTGAGAAGCAGAGGGCTGAATATGAGAGGCGGGACAAGGAGAAAGGCCAGGACGGTGCTGAGGGGTCCGGCAAGAAGCGTGACGGCCAGGCGGGCCGTCGCGGCAAAGATAAACAGCAGGAGAGGCCCGCCTGGGGCCGTGATAAAAAGCCAGAAGACGATGATCACGAAGAGGACGATGAGTCTGGCGACCAAGAATTTCAGAAAGCTACAGAGGCCATGTGCGTCGATGGCGGCGCCTCGCTGCATACCTCTCACCGCCAGCTTAAACAATGGGCGCGTGAGATTACAGCGGCGGAACCGTCGTTTGATGCCCGAAGGCCGCTGAAGTGGTCCAGCACACCTATCATTTTTGACACTGAGGATCACCCTGATCGCACTACTGCAGTCGGGTGCTTCCAATTGTTGGTTTCACCAACAATACACAACCTCAAGGTGACAAAGATGCTAGTCGATGGCAGGGCCAGTCTGAACTTAATCTCGTCTGCCGTGATCGAGAAATTGCAGATTCCCGATGAAGACCTCGAAGAGACGGGCACGTTTCAGGGGGTCAACCCGGGAAGAAGTCAACCAAAGGGAAAGATCACGTTGCCCGTGACTTTCGGGAGTGATCTGAACTACAGGACAGAAAGTATTGTGTTCGATGTTGCCGAGATCCCCTTGCCTTACAACGGGATCCTTGACCGCCCAGCGCTGGCCAAGTTCATGGAGGCGTCACATTACGCCTACAACACCCTGAAGATGCCGGGGCCTGTGACGATCATCACCGTCCCGTTAGACAAGAAGGATGCGCAAATTTGCGCTGACCAACTCTACCAACAAGCAATTGCAGCAGCCGCCACTGCTAAGGCGCTTGCTCCTGCCGCTGGAGCCCCGGGAAGGCGAAAGAAGAAGACCGGTAGACCTCAGGCACCCACTCCGGCAAGGGCACCTCTTGGGAGTGTAGCGCTCCCATCGAGGCCGTGCCAGAGAGCTCCGCCGACAGAAACAAGAAGTCCAGGGCCACACCGCCGGGAACCAAGAAGGTTTCTGTCAAGGAGGACGACACGGGAGGAGCTTTTACCATAAGCTCCACCCTTGACGACAAATAGGAAGACGCGCTCGTCACCTTCCTGCGGGCGAAGTCGATGTGTTTGCATGGCAAGCATCTGACATCCCCGGCGTTCCCAGGGAGGTGATTGAGCACCACCTTGCTGTCTGTCCTCATTCGCGGCCCGTCAAGCAGAGGGTCAGAAACCAAGCTTTGGAACGACAAGAGTTCATCACTGAGGAGATCCGGAAACTGGAAGCAGCAGGTTTGGTAAGAGGAGTGCTCCATCCAACGTGGTTGGCCAATCCGGTGGTAGTGCGCAAGGCAAACGGGAAGTGGAGGCTGTGTATTGATTACACAGATATAAATAAGGCTTGTCCCAAAGACCCCTTCCCGTTGCCGCGCATCAACCAGATTGTTGACTCCACGGCTGGGTGTGATCTATTGTCATTCCTCGATGCCTACTCCGGCTACCACCAGATCTTCATGACAAGGGAAGATGAAGAGAAAACGGCATTCATCACCCCATGTGGTACGTATTGCTTTATACGGATGCCTTTCGGGTTGAAGAGTGCTAGTTCAACGTTTGCAAGGGCGGTCTAGATTGGTTTTGAACCCCAGCTCCATAGAAATATGGAAGCTTATATGGATGATATAGTGGTCAAAACCAAGAACATGGCAACCCTCATATCAGATTTACAAGAAACATTTGCAAACCTACGCAAGATCAATCTCAAGCTAAACCCTGAGAAGTGCGTCTTCGGCGTCCCGTCTGGCAAGCTTCTCGGGTTCTTTGTGTCACAACGTGGGATAGAGGCCAATCCGGACAAGATCAAAGCTATAGAGCAGATTGAAGCGCCCAAGCAAGTCAAAGGATGTGCGTCGGCTTGCTGGTTGCGTTGCCGCCATGAGCAGGTTCATTTCCAAGTCCGCCGAGCGCGACCTTCCCTTTTTCAAGATTTTGAAAAAGCCAAGCCTGATAGAGTGGATGCCAGAATCCGAAGCAGCATTGCAAGATTTGAAGAGGTACCTCTCCTCCGCGCCAATACTAGTTGCGCCTAGGCCACAGGAACTGTTGCTGCTGTACATGGCGGCAACGAACCAGGTGGTCAGCGCCGCACTAGTGGCGCACAGAGAAATTGATGATGAGGTAATAGCAGCGACGGAGCCCAATGCCACCGATGCCGAGACGACGCATCCAAATGAAGTGCCGCCGAAGAAGAAAATGATGCAGCACCCGGTCTACTTTGTTAGTTCCCTCCTGCAGGGGGCTAGATTGAGGTACTCCGGTGTGCAGAAACTGCTCTTCGGCCTTCTTATGGCCTCGAGGAAGCTGCTTCACTACTTCCAGGCGCACGAAATCACTGTCGTCACTCGCCTCCCCTGCAACAGATATTGCACAATCCAGATGCAACGGGAAGGATCGTAGAGTGGGCACTGGAACTATCCAGCTTTGGCCTCAAGTTTGAGAGTACCTCGACGATTCAAAGCCGAGTCCTAGCGGAGTTCGTTGCAGAATGGACCGCGATGCCTGACGAAGAAACCCAAGAGACTGCTCTCCTCAGCATCTACACCATCGCGATGCAAGCCGCCGGAGCCCGTGATGATAAGGTGCTTGCGAATTACTTTCCATTGGCTCTTAAACCCAACGCCATGTCGTGGTTGATGCACTTGCCGGTAGACTCTATTTCCTCCTGGTCGGATTTGTGCCATGAGTTTGTGGGCGCCTTTACTGGAGGTCACCAAGCCCATGGCCAAGCAAGCGACATGCATGTCATTCCCCAGAAGGGAGGCGAGAGTCTGCGCAAGTATATACAGAGGTTCAGCCGGGTACAGTACAATATCCCTGATGTTCACCCTGCCGCCATCATCAGCGCGTTCCATCAAAACGTGCGTAACCGCAAGATGCGTGAAGAACTGGCAATGAACAAGGTGAAAGATGTGGCAGAACTCTATGTCCTTGCTGACAGATGTGCCCGAGCTGAAGAGGGAAGGAAGTACCCTGGCAAAGATGCCGGCGTGGAAACCGACTCCTCAGATGAGGATACTGCCGCCCCGACGAAGAAAGGTCGGTGCCGCAACAGGAAGCGCAAAGGTAAAGCTGTGCTTGCCGTCGAGGGATCTGACGATGCCGGCTCCGCCAAGAAAACCAAGGTAGATGACCCCGGCAAGGAAATTGCCGAATGTGTCGCCTGCCGGGCCTTGGCGGCTGCCGAGAAGCCAGGAAACTTCGACAAGCCATACTGCAAGATCCATCGCACCAAAGGCCATGATCTCCAGAACTGCCGACAGGTTGAGCTCCTTGCTGAGAAGTAGAGGGCTGAGTATGAGAGGCGGAAAAGGAGAAAGGCCAGGACGGTGCTGAGAGGTCCGGCAAGAAGCGTGACGGCCAGGCGGGCCGTCGCGGCAAAGATAAACAACAGGAGAGGCCCGCCCGGGGCCGTGATAAAAAGCCAGAAGACGATGATCACGAAGAGGACGATGAGTCTGGTGACCAAGAATTTCAGAAAGCTACAGAGGCCATGTGCGTCGAGGGCGGCGCCTCGCTGCATACCTCTCACCGCCAGCTTAAACAGTGGGCGTGTGAGATTACAGCGGCGGAACCGTCGTTTGATGCCCGAAGGCCACTGAAGTGGTCCAGCACACCTATCATTTTTGACACTGAGGATCACCCTGATCGCACTACTGCAGTCGGGTGCTTGCCATTGTTGGTTTCACCAACAATACGCAACCTCAAGGTGATAAAGATGCTAGTCGATGGCGGGGCCGGTCTGAACTTAATCTCGCCTGCCGTGATCGAGAAATTGCAGATTCCTGATGAAGACCTCGAAGAGACGGGCACGTTTCAGGGGGTCAACCCGGGAAGAAGTCAACCAAAGGGAAAGGTCACGTTGCCCGTGACTTTTGGGAGTGATCTGAACTACAGGACAGAAAGGATTGTGTTTGACGTTGCCGAGATCCCCTTGCCTTACAACGGGATCCTTGGCCGCCCAGCGCTGTCCAAGTTCATGGAGGCGTCACATTACGCCTACAACACCCTGAAGATGTCGGGGCCTGTGACGATCATCACCGTCCCGTCAGACAAGAAGGATGCGCTAATTTGCACTGACCAACTCTACCAACAAGCAGTTGCAGCAGCCGCGACTGCTAAGGCGCTTGCTCCTGCCGCTGGAGCCCCGGGAAGGAGAAAGAAGAAGACCAGTGAGAGCTCAGGCACCCACTCCGGCAAGCGCACCTCTTCGGAGTGTAGCGCTCCCGTCGAGGACGTGCCAGAGAGCTCCGCCGACAGAAACAAGAAGTATAGGGCCACACCGCCGGGAACCAAGAAGGTTTCTGTCAAGGAGGACGGCACGGGAGGAGCTTTTACCATAAGCTCCACCCTTGACGCAAATAGGAAGACGCGCTCGTCACCTTCCTGCGGGCGAATGTCGATGTGTTTCCATGGCAAGCATCCGACATCCCTGGCGTTCCCAGGGAGGTGATTGAGCACCACCTTGCTATCTGTCCTCATGCGCGTCCCGTCAAGCAGAAGGTCAGAAAGAAAACTTTGGAACGACAAGAGTTCATCACAGAGGAGATCCGGAAACTGGAAGCAGCGGGTTTGGTAAGAGGAGTGCTCCATCCAACATGGTTGGCCAATCCAGTGGTAGTGCGCAAGGCAAACGGGGAGTGGAGGCTGTGTATTGATTACATAGATATTAATAAGGCTTGTCCCAAAGACCCCTTCCCGTTGCCGCGCATCGACCAGATTGTTGACTCCACGGCTGGGTGTAATCTGCTGTCATTCCTCGATGCCTACTCCGGCTACCACTAGTTCTTCATGACAAGGGAAGATGAAGAGAAAACGGCATTCATCACCCCATGTGGTACGTATTGCTTTATACGGATTCCTTTCGGGTTGAAGAGTGCTGGTTCAACGTTTGCAAGGGCGGTCCAGATTGGTTTTGAACCCCAGCTCCATAGAAATATGGAAGCTTATATGGATGATATAGTGGTCAAAACCAAGAACAGGGCAACCCTCATATCAGATTTACAAGAAACATTTGCAAACCTACACAAGATCAATCTCAAGCTGAACCCTGAGAAGTGCGTCTTCGGCGTCCCGTCTGGCAAGCTTCTCGGGTTCTATGTGTCACAGCATGGGATAGAGGCCAATCCAGACAAGATCAAAGCTATAGAGCAGATTGAAGCGCCCAAGCGAGTCAAGGATGTGTGTCGGCTTGCTGGTTGCGTTGCCGCCATGAGCAGGTTCATTTCCAAGTCCGCCGAGCGCGCGCTTCCCTTTTTCAAGATTTGAAAAAGGCGGGCCCAATGGAGTGGACGCCAGAAGCCGAAGCAACATTGCAAGATTTGAAGAGGTACCTCTCCTCCGCGCCAATACTAGTTGCGCCTAGGCCACAAGAACCGTTGCTGCTGTACATGGTGACAACGAACCAGGTGGTCAGCGCCGCACTAGTGGCGCAGAGAGAAATTGATGATGAGGTAATAGCAGCGACGGAGCCCGATGCCGCCGATGCCGAGACGACGCATCCAATTGAAGTGCCGCCGAAGAAGAAAATGATGCAGCACCCGGTCTACTTTGTTAGTTCCCTCCTGCAGGGGGCTAGATCGAGGTACTCCGGTGTGCAGAAACTGCTCTTCGGCCTTCTTATGGCCTCGAGGAAGCTGCGTCACTACTTCCAGGCGCACGAAATCACTGTCGTCACTCGCCTCCCCTGCAACGGATATTGCACAATCCAGATGCAACGGGAAGGATCGTAGAGTGGGCACTGGAACTATCCAGCTTTGGCCTCAAGTTTGAGAGTACCTCGACGATTCAAAGCCGAGTCCTGGCGGAGTTCGTTGCAGAATGGACCGCGACGCCTGACGAAGAAACCCAAGGGACTGCTCTCCTCAGGATCTACACCATCACGATGCAAGCCGCCGGAGCCCGCGACGAAAAGGTACTTGCGAATTACTTTCCATTGGCTCTTAAACCCAATGCCATGTCGTGGTTGATGCACTTGCTGGTAGACTCCATTTCCTCCTGGTCGGATTTGTGCCATGAGTTTGTGGGCGCCTTTACTGGAGGTCACCAAGCCCATGGCCAAGCAAGCGACATGCATGTCATTCCCCAGAAGGGAGGCGAGAGTCTGCGCAAGTATATACAGAGGTTTAGCCGAGTACAGTACAATATCCCTGATGTTCACCCTGCCGCCATCATCAGCGCGTTCCATCAGAACGTGCATAACCGCAAGATGCGCAAAGAACTGGCAATGAACAAGGTGAAAGATGTGGCAGAACTCTATGTTCTTGCTGACAGATGTGCCCGAGCTGAAGAGGGAAGGAAGTACCCCGACGAAGATGCCGGCGTGGAAACCGACTCCTCAGATGAGGATACTGCCGCCCCGGCGAAGAAAGGTCGGCGCCGCAACAGGAAGCGCAAAGGTAAAGCTGTGCTTGCCGTCGAGGGATCTGACGACGCCGGCTCCGCCAAGAAAACCAAGGTAGATGACCCCGGCAAGGAAATTGCCGGATGTGTCGCCTGCCAGGCCTTGGCGGCTGCCGAGAAGCCAGGAAACTCCGACAAGCCATACTGCAAGATCCATCGCACCAAAGGCCATGATCTCCAGAACTGCCGACAGGTTGAGCTCCTTGCTGAGAAGCAGAGGGCTGAATATGAGAGGCGGGACAAGGAGAAAGGCCAGGACGGTGCTGAGAGGTCCAGCAAGAAGCGTGACGGCCAGGCGGGCCGTCGCGTCAAAGATAAATAGCAGGAGAGGCCCGCCTAGGGCCATAATAAAAAGCCAGAAGACGATGATCACGAAGAGGACGATGAGTCTGGTGACCAAGAATTTCAGAAAGCTACACAGGCCATGTGCATCGACGGCGGCGCCTCGCTGCATACCTCTCACCGCCAGCTTAAACAGTGGGCGCGTGAGATTACAGCGGCGGAACCGTCGTTTGATGCCCGAAGGCCGCTGAAGTGGTCCAGCACACCTATCATTTTTGACACTGAGGATCACCCTGATCGCACTACTACAGTCGGGTGCTTGCCATTGTTGGTTTCACCAACAATACGCAACCTCAAGGTGACAAAGGTGCTACTCGATGGCGGGGCCAGTCTGAACTTAATCTCGCCTGCCGTGATCAAGAAATTGCAGATTCCTGATGAAGACCTCGAAGAGACGGGCACGTTTCAGGGGGTCAACCCGGGAAGAAGTCAACCAAAGGGAAAGGTCACATTGCCCGTGACTTTTGGGAGTGATCTGAACTACAGGACAGAAAGTATTGTGTTCGACGTTGCCGAGATCCCCTTGCCTTACAACGGGATCCTTGGCCGCCTAGCGCTGGCCAAGTTCATGGAGGCGTCACATTACGCCTACAACACCCTGAAGATGCCGGGGCCTGTGACGATCATCACCGTCCCGTCAGACAAGAAGGATGCGCTAATTTGCGCTGACCAACTCTACCAACAAGCAGTTGCAGCAGCCGCCACTGCTAAGGCGCTTGCTCCTGCTGCTGGAGCCCCGGGAAGGAGAAAGAAGAAGACCGGTGAGACCTCAGGCACCCACTCCGGCAAGCGCACCTCTTTGGAGTGTAGCGCTCCTGTCGAGGACGTGCCAGAGAGCTCCACCGACAGAAACAAGAAGTCCAGGGCCACACTGCCGGGAACCAAGAAGGTTTCTGTCAAGGAGGACGGCACGGGAGGAGCTTTTACCATAAGATCCACCCTTGACGACAAATAGGAAGACACGCTCGTCACCTTCCTGCGGGCGAATGTCGACGTGTTTGCATGGCAAGCATCCGACATCCCCGGCGTTCCCAGGGAGGTGATTGAGCACCACCTTGGTGTCTGTCCTCATGCGCGGCCCATCAAGCAGAAGGTCAGAAAGCAAGCTTTGGAACGACAAGAGTTCATCACAGAGGAGATCCGGAAACTCGAAGCAGCGGGTTTGGTAAGAGGAGTGCTCCATCCAACATGGTTGGCCAATCCAGTGGTAGTGCGCAAGGCAAACGGGAAGTGGAGGTTGTGTATTGATTACACAGATATTAATAAGGCTTGTCCCAAAGACCCCTTCCCGTTGCTGCGCATCGACCAGATTGTTGACTCCACGGCTGGGTGTGATATGTTGTCATTCCTCGATGCCTACTCCGGCTACCACCAGATCTTCATGACAAGGGAAGATGAAGAGAAAACGGCATTCATCACCCCATGTGGTACGTATTGCTTTATACGGATGCCCTTCGGGTTGAAGAGTACTGGTTCAACGTTTGCAAGGGCGGTCCAGATTGGTTTTGAACCCCAGCTCCATAGAAATATGGAAGCTTATATGGATGATATAGTGGTCAAAACCAAGAACAGGGCAACCCTCATATCATATTTACAAGAAACATTTGCAAACCTACGCAAGATCAATCTCAAGCTGAACCCTGAGAAGTGCGTCTTCGGCGTCCCGTCTGGCAAGCTTCTCGGGTTCTATGTGTCACAGCATGGGATAGAGGCCAATCCAGACAAGATCAAAGCTATAGAGCAGATTGAAGCGCCCAAGCGAGTCAAGGATGTGTGTCGGCTTGCTGGTTGCGTTGCCGCCATGAGCAGGTTCATTTCCAAGTCCGCCGAGCGCGCCCTTCCCTTTTTCAAGATTTTGAAAAAGGCGGGCCCGATGGAGTGGACGCCAGAAGCCGAAGCAGCATTGCAAGATTTGAAGAGGTACCTCTCCTCCGCGCCAATACTAGTTGCGCCTAGGCCACAGGAACCGTTGCTGCTGTACATGGCGGCAACGAACCAGGTGGTCAGCGCCGCACTAGTGGTGCAGAGAGAAATTGATGATGAGGTAATAGCAGCGATGGAGCCCGATGCCACCGATGCCGAGACGACGCATCCAATTGAAGTGCCGCCGAAGAAGAAAATGATGCAGCACCCGGTCTACTTTGTTAGTTACCTCTTGCAGGGGGCTAGATCGAGGTACTCCGGTGTGCAGAAACTGCTCTTCGGCCTTCTTATGGCCTCGAGGAAGCTGCATCACTACTTCCAGGCGCACGAAATCACTGTCGTCACTCGCCTTCCTCTGCAACGGATATTGCACAATCCAGATGCAACGGGAAGGATCGTAGAGTGGGCACTGGAACTATCCAGCTTTGGCCTCAAGTTTGAGAGTACCTCGACGATTCAAAGCCGAGTCCTGGCGGAGTTCGTTGCAGAATGGACCGCGACGCCTGACGAAGAAACCCAAGAGACTGCTCTCCTCTGCATCTACACCATCGCGATGCAAGCCGCCGGAGCCCGCGACGATAAGATGCTTGCGAATTACTTTCCATTGGCTCTTAAGCCCAACGCCATGTCGTGGTTGATGCACTTGCCGGTAGACTCTATTTCCTCCTGGTCGGATTTGTGCCAAGAGTTTGTGGGCGCCTTTACTGGAGGTCACCAAGCCCATGGCCAAGCAAGCGACATGCATGTCATTCCCCAGAAGGGAGGCAAGAGTCTGCGCAAGTATATACAAAGGTTCAGCCGGGTACAGTACAATATCCCTGATGTTCACCCTGCCGCCATCATCAGCGCGTTCCATCAGAACGTGCGTAACCGCAAGATGCGCGAAGAACTGGCAATGAACAAGGTGAAAGATGTGGCAGAACTCTATGTTCTTGCTGACAGATGTGCCCTAGCTGAAGAGGGAAGGAAGTACCCCGGCGAAGATGCCGGCGTGGAAACCGACTCCTCAGATGAGGATACTGCCGCCCCGGCGAAGAAAGACCGGCGCCGCAACAGGAAGCGCAAAGGTAAAGCTGTGCTTGCTGTCGAGGGATCTGACGACGCCGACTCTGCCAAGAAAACCAAGGTAGATGACCCCGGCAAGGAAATTGCCGGATGTGTCGCCTGCCGGGCCTTGGCGGCTGCCGAGAAGCCAGGAAACTCCGACAAGCCATACTGCAAGATCCATCGCACCAAAGGCCATGATCTCCAGAACTGCCGACAGGTTGAGCTCCTTGTTGAGAAGCAGAGGGCTGAATATGAGAGGCGGGACAAGGAGAAAGGCCAGGACGGTGCTGAGAGGTCCGGCAAGAAGCGTGACGGCTAGGCGGGCCGTCGCGTCAAAGATAAATAGCAGGAGAGGCCCGCCTAGGGCCGTGATAAAAAGCCAGAAGACGATGATCATGAAGAGGACGATGAGTCTGGTGACCAAGAATTTCAGAAAGCTACACAGGCCATGTGCGTCGACGGCGGCGCCTCGCTGCATACCTCTCACTGCCAGCTTAAACAGTGGGCGCGTGAGATTACAGCGGCGGAACCGTCGTGTGATGCCCGAAGGCCGCTGAAGTGGTCCAGCACACCTATCATTTTTGACACTGAGGATCACCCTGATCGCACTACTGCAGTCGGGTGCTTGCCATTGTTGGTTTCACCAACAATATGCAACCTCAAGGTGACAAAGATGCTAGTCGATGGCGGGGCCAGTCTGAACTTAATCTCGCCTGCCGTGATCAAGAAATTGCAGATTCCTGATGAAGACCTCGAAGAGACGGGCACGTTTCAGGGGGTCAACCCGGGAAGAAGTCAACCAAAGGGAAAGGTCACGTTGCCCGTGACTTTTGGGAGTGATCTGAACTACAGGACAGAAAGTATTGTGTTCGACGTTGCCGAGATCCCCTTGCCTTACAACGGGATCCTTGGCCGCCTAGCGCTGGCCAAGTTCATGGAGGCATCACATTACGCCTACAACACCCTGAAGATGCCGGGGCCTGTGACGATCATCACCGTCCCGTCAGACAAGAAGGATGCGCTAATTTGCGCTGACCAACTCTACCAACAAGCAGTTGCAGCAGCCGCCACTGCTAAGGCGCTTGCTCCTGCCGCTGGAGCCCCGGGAAGGAGAAAGAAGAAGACCGGTGAGACCTCAGGCACCCACTCCGGCAACGCACCTGTTCGGAGTGTAGCGCTCCCGTCGAGGACGTGTCAGAGAGCTCCACCAACAGAAACAAGAAGTCCAGGGCCACACTGCCGGGAACCAAGAAGGTTTCTGTCAAGGAGGACGGCACGGGAGGAGCTTTTACCATAAGATCCACCCTTGACGACAAATAGGAAGACGCGCTCGTCACCTTCCTGCGGGCGAATGTCGACGTGTTTGCATGGCAAGCATCCGACATCCCCGGCGTTCCCAGGGAGGTGATTGAGCACCACCTTGCTGTCTGTCCTCATGCGCGGCCCATCAAGCAGAAGGTCAGAAAGCAAGCTTTGGAACGACAAGAGTTCATCACAGAGGAGATCCGAAAACTCGAAGCAGCGGGTTTGGTAAGAGGAGTGCTCCATCCACCGTGGTTGGCCAATCCAGTGGTAGTGCGCAAGGCAAACGGGAAGTGGAGGTTGTGTATTGATTGCACAGATATTAATAAGGCTTGTCCCAAAGACCCCTTCCCGTTGCCGCGCATCGACCAGATTGTTGACTCCATGGCTGGGTGTGATCTGTTGTCATTCCTTGATGCCTACTCCGGCTACCACCAGATCTTCATGACAAGGGAAGATGAAGAGAAAACGGCATTCATCACCCCATATGGTACGTATTGCTTTATACGGATGCCTTTCGGGTTGAAGAGTGCTGGTTCAATGTTTGCAAGGGCGGTCCAGATTGGTTTTGAACCCCAGATCCATAGAAATATGGAAGCTTAGATGGATGATATAGTGGTTAAAACCAAGAACAGGGCAACCCTCATATCAGATTTACAAGAAACATTTGCAAACCTACGCAAGATCAATCTCAAGCTGAACCCTGAGAAGTGCGTCTTCGGCGTCCCGTCTGGCAAGCTTCTCGGGTTCTGTGTCATAGCGTGGGACAGAGGCCAATCCGGACAAGATCAAAGCTATAGAGCAGATTGAAGCGCCCAAGCGAGTCAAGGATGTGCGTCGGCTTGCTGGTTGCGTTGCCGCCATGAGGAGGTTCATTTCCAAGTCCGCCGAGCGCGCCCTTCCCTTTTTCAAGATTTTGAAAAAGGCAGGCCCGATGGAGTGGACGCCAGAAGCCGAAGCAGCGTTGCAAGATTTGAAGAGGTACCTCTCCTCCGCGCCAATACTAGTTGCGCCTAGGCCACAGGAACCGTTGCTACTGTACATGGTGGCAACGAACCAGGTGGTCAGCGCCGCACTAGTGGCGCAGAGAGAAATTGATGATGAGGTAATAGCAGCAACGGAGCCCGATGCCACCGATGTCGAGACGACGCATCCAATTGAAGTGCCGCCGAAGAAGAAAATGATGCAGCACCCGGTCTACTTTGTTAGTTCCCTCCTGCAGGGGGCTAGATCGAGGTACTCCGGTGTGCAGAAACTGCTCTTCGGCCTTCTTATGGCCTTGAGGAAGCTGTGTCACTACTTCCAGGCACACAAAATCACTATCGTCACTCGCCTCCCTCTGCAACGGATATTGCACAATCCAGATGCAACGGGAAGGATCGTAGAGTGGGCACTGGAACTATCCAGCTTTGGCCTCAAGTTTGAGAGTACCTCGACGATTCAAAGCCGAGTCCTGGCGGAGTTCGTTGCAGAATGGACCGCGACGCCTGACGAAGAAACCCAAGAGACTACTCTCCCCGGCAAGGAGGCAAGTTGCGACTGGATCATGTACTTTGATGGAGCTTTCTCCTTACAGGGCGCCGGGGCTGGCGTACTGCTTATCGCACCCACCGGAGAGCACCTCAAGTACGTGATCCAGATGCACTTCCCCAGGGAGGTGTCAACAAACAATACGGCTGAGTACGAAGGGCTGCTTGCCGGTCTTAGGATCGCGGCGGACCTCGGAATCAAGAAACTCATCGTCAGAGGCGACTCGCAACTTGTCGCCAAGCAAGTCAACAAGGATTACCAGAGCCCGTTGATGAAGGCCTACGTCGATGAAGTGAGAAAGCTGGAAGAGCGTTTTGATGGTATATAGGAAGAATACGTTCCCCGAGCGGAGAATGATATCGCCGATTACCTGTCGAAACGCGCTGCCCTCAAGCTACCTGTGGAACCAGGTACCTTTGTGCTTCGGCTAACTCAGCCATCTGTTGATCCATCAACAGAGCAGAACAAGAGGAAAAAATCAAGGCCTGGCAAGTACTTTCCCGCTGAGCTCCCCGAAGCCGCCGGCAAGGATGTTGCCGGAGACACTGAGCCCGCCACAGGACGGCTAGCTCCGACAGAGCACCAAGCTCTTGCCGTCAAGACAGCCGCTCCAGCGTGGGCACAGCATACCGTCTGATTCCTCCAAACAAGGGAACTTCCCGAGGAGCAGGAAGAAGCAGAAAAAGTAGCTCGTCGCTCTACTATGTACCAGTTCGTCGATGATGTCCTGTACAGAAAGAGGCTGAACGACATGAAATTGAAGTGTATCCCATGAGAGGAAGGACTGGGGCTGTTGGTGGAGATACATGGAGGCATATGTGGATCCCACATCGGGTCAAGGGCCCTTGCCGGCAAAGCGTTTCGGCAAGGTTTCTTCTGGCCCACCGCCCTCCAGGATGCGACGACACTAGTCACCAGGTGTGAAGCGTGTCAGTTCCACTCAAAGAAGCTTCATCAGCCAGCTCAAGCCCTTCAAACCATTCCTCTCTCCTGGCCTTTCTCGGTCTGGGGGCTCGACATATTGGGCCCTTTCCCCCGCGTTGTCGGGGGCTTTGAGTACTTGTACGTTGCAATCGACAAGTTCACAAAGTGGACAGAAGTGGAAGCAGTGAGGAAGGTCACAGCACAGTCAGCCGTCCAGTTCTTCAAAGGACTGGTGTGCCGTTTTGGTGTACCCAATAGGGTTATCACCGACAACGGCACGCATTTCACAAGCCACACCTTCATGCAATATATTCAAGACCTCGGCAGCAAGGTCTGTTTCGCTTCCGTTGCTCACTCACGAAGCAATGGTCAAGCTGAGAGGACAAATGTTGAAGTACTACGAGGCCTAAGGACAAAGACCTTTGACAGACTGCGCAAGAGTGGAAGGCACTGGATTGATGAATTGCCGGTGGTTCTTTGGTCAATCAGAACGACACCAAATCGAGCCACCGGCCAGACACCATTTGCCCTGGTATACGGGGCAGAAGCAGTTCTCCCCACGGAACTCATATACGGGTCACCTCGAGTACTCGCTTATGACGAGCTTGAGCAAGAGCAATTGCGGCAAGATGACGCAACACTCCTTGAGGAAGATCATCTTCGGGCGGCTGTGAGAGCAGCGCGCTACCAGCAAGCCTTGCGCCGCTACCATAGCCGCAAGGTTCATGCCCAAAGCTTTGAGGAAGGCGACCTTGTTCTTCGGTGCGTTCAATCGGCCAAGAATTCCAACAAGTTGACGCAAAAGTGGGAAGGCCCTTATCTGGTAATATGAGTCACCAGGCCCGGCGCGGTCCGCCTGGAGACCGAAGATGCTGTTCCGGTGAGTAACTCCTGGAACATTGAGCATCTTCGCAAGTTTTACCCGTGAGGCGCGGCTTGCCGGGCCCCCCGGCAAGCCACCTTTTGTACGAGCCTTGTCGATGATGCATGTAACCCTTTGTACAAAGCCAGGCGTAGACCCTAAGCATAAGTAAATGAAGCGCTGGCGCCCTAAGTTATAGCATGCATGCTAGGTCGAGTCTCGTCCTTGGTTAGGGTTGATAGTGCTTAGCGGCGACTAACCCCTAGCTTAGAGGTCGAGTGTGCGTCTCTTTGTCTTTCTTTTGTCTTCTTTGGTTCACAGGACACACAGATATCCGTGCCGAACCACTTGGGGAGAAAAAAAGAGGAACAGACCAGCATCTAGCCCCCGGCAAGCCAGTATTGCCGGGGGCTGCAAGAGCAAAGATTCACCCACGGCGAACCAGGGTTGCCGGGGACTGCAGCTTCAGATAAGTTCTTCATCCCTTATCATGCATTCCATTATGGACTGAGGTATGTGAAACCTTGTTTTCCCCTAAGCTATCGTGCTCCCCTAACTCTAGGCCCTAGGGCTCGTTCCTGGGGCCAAGTTGGGTCGTAGTCGCGGCAGCGAAAGGATGAAACAAGGCGCCTAAACCCGCCTCATCCCTGCCTCCGCCAAAGGCGTGAGGAAGGTCGAGCGAAGTGGGGAGACGGCAAGGCCTGTTGTCGGGCAAGGAAATGTTTATCTTGAAGATATCAAGGATTTACTCCTTGTCGTGGGTTCCATCCGCAAACAAATGACCCGGCAAGCATCCCTTTTTCATTAAAAAAACATTCCACTCAGGTACAGTCCATAGGGAATGAAAAACATGAATGATGGGATTACAAGTTTTAAATTCGGCAAAGGCCCGAAGGCTTACAAACTAAAAAGAGATAAGGTGCCTGTAATCCCTTTCTTGTCCCTCTCCTCAGGAGGCAGGTCAAGGAGGCGAAAAGGACAAAAGGAGCGCCTAGGCGAGCTACGGGTGGCAGAAGACACCAAGAGAACATCTTGGTGGCCGTCCAAAGGCTGGATGGTGATGGCGGCGCCGGAAGCAGAGCTCGAAGACAAGGCGGCAGGACGTCAGCACGCGTCGAAGGCATCGGTGCCCGCGTACTCTAACTTGACGGCCTTGCCGCCCGCCCTCTTCCTCTTCCGCAGCCTCCCAACGCCAGCCGCCCAAGGAGATGACCCCGAGAAGTTCAGGGAGCCGGCGACGTGGATGATGGGGTCGCCGGTGCCGCATGGAGCGGCACCCGACACCTAATCGGACCCGTCATCCTGCCGCCTACTACCCTCGTCGTCGCTGCCGCTGTCCTCCTCGTCACTCCCGCCCGAGGAGGAGTCTTCACTATCAGAAGAGCTCTCCACGCAACACCTTGCATGGGTCCCAAAGCACCCGAAGACCTTGACGGAGAGAAGGCCACCCTCCATCAGCTTGAAATGGAGAGCGAGCCCCTCCGTCAAGCGGTGGATATGAGCAAACGTTTTCCATCCCCGATGAAGATACATCACGTGAGGAGCGGGGAAGTCGACGCGGACCCGCGTGCCGCTGATCCTGCAGCCCCTCATGTGCAGCCGCAACGATTCCGGCGGATCCAGCTCCATCCCGCGCAAATGGAGTCGGGAGACGAAGGTGACGGTGCGGCGGCCGGTGCAGCCTGACGAAGAACTCACAAGGGTCATCCCCAACATGGCCCTCCATTGGAGGAGGAGCTACTGGCGGAGGCGAGGCCGGCACCCCCCCGTCCTCCTCTTCCCCGAGCACCCCGGCCTCGCCCACGGCCTCACCCCCTCCCCCTTCCCCTCGTAGCTGGCTCTGCCACCGCAGGCGCAGGGGAAGGAGGGACGCATTGTCGAGCGGCGACCCTCGCCGCCACTATTGAAGGACCGGGATTTCCTCTCTCCATGACGGATGGAAGGGAGGAGCAGAAGCTGAAGGAAGAAGAAGATGAAAGAATGCGGGACGCCATCCCCCCCCCTCCCGCTCTTTATAAAGGATCGAGGTTGGGGATCGGCCGCCCCGCTCGGCCAATCAAGATACGGAAGGCGCAGGGAGCCAGGACCGACCCGCCGCCCCAACCAGCGACGGCCCGGTTTCCCGCCTCCACCGTTTGCCACCCCAGGCGCATGGGAGACACGTGGCGGACGTGCAGAACCTAGGGGATGGGTGAGACGACCACTCCCCACCCCATGATCGTGGGGAGTGGACGCCTTGAAGACCGCGCCTCAGCCCCATTCAGTAAATGGGCCGCGCCTCCACGCCTCCCTCCGTTTATGGGGAAGGCGCGAACCGCCCCTTTACTATGATGTGACGCATGCCTGCAGGAACCAACCCACGTATGCTGCCCACATCACACGCACCTCCCCACGCCGCGCCACGCGCGGGAGTCGTGGGAAGCGCAGTGCGCGAAGAATCTTACCGCGGTAAAAACCGCCCCGCCTGCCCGCGCACCATTTTTAGGCCTAGCCCAACAACGCGTTGCGCTTATGTGTGGCCCAGGCCCGGGGGCTCCTGTCGGTGTACACTTTTTGTACCCCTATAACTGTGCACGGGCAATCTGAGCCGCGGACACCACCACACCAAGCAAGGCAAGGGAGGTGAGCCAGGGTAAGACCGAAGCTCAAGAGAACTAGAATGACGCCAAGGCCAATACCACGAAGAGAAAAAGGGACGAAGCGGACTCCCCCGGCAAGATCCTTGCCGGGAGACAGTTCTAGCAGCCCCGGCAAGACCCTTGCCGTGGCGACTCGGCCCGCGCCTACAGAGCAAATCACCCTTGAGTCCACTGCCCCCAAAGGGCAAGGATTCGGGAGACATCCCCATGGCGGCATGCAGATCTTTGTAAAGACATTCAAGATCAGATACGCACTAAGGAGATGACAACCCTTGGCGGGATCCCAGCCGAGGAAGACCACAAGGCCCCCGGCAAGCGCCTTGCCGGGGATGACAGCAGGCGCCTCGGCAAGACCCTTGCCGGGGCCCCGGCAAGGCCCTTCCCGAGGACACCCGCGGGGCCACCATCAGCCCCACGCTGACTAAACCTCCACCACCGCATGCATGCAGCTGCCGACCCAACCAGCTGGACAAGCACCTGCGTGGTGGCATGCAGATCTTTGTGAAGACCCACCACTGCGCCACCTCAGCTGCCTGCCTACCTACGTGGCATCTCAGGCATCGCTGGCCAGGGCGCGTGTCGACACAAGAAGGAGCGGCGATGGACGAGACAGATCTTTCCCCCGTCCCCGATAAAGCAAGGACACCTAAGCAAGACGCATTAAATGCGCCTTGTCATGTAATGCGAGGGATAACCTCGCATCAAAATACCCTTTCCACCTCCTGTGTGCCACTGTGGCAACCCCTTTTTCTATAAAAGGAGGCCCGAGGCGACCAGGGGAAGGATTTGGCTTTTTGGAGCTCCTCACGCCCCATAGCTAGCTCAAGAACACAGATATACAATCCACCAAAGCAGGAGTAGGGGTTTACACATCCTCGCGGCCTGAACCTAGATAAACGAACCGTGTGCTACCTGTTAGATCCACTCTTCTCACGACCCCGCGCCCCGCTAACCATAGTAGGGATTCTTGTGATCCCATAGGTGTCGTTCCCACCGACATCGGGCAAGTAACATACCGATGACAAAGGGAACAACGTATGTTGTTTTGCGGTTTGACCGATAAAGATCTTCGTAGAATATGTGGGAGCCAATATGAGCATCCAGGTTCCGCTATTGGTTATTGACCAGAGACGTGTCTCGGTCATGTCTACATAGTTCTCGAACCCGTAGGGTCCGCACGCTTAAAGTTCGGTGGCGATCGTAATAAGAGTTTTTGTGTTTTGATGTACCGAAGGTTGTTCGGAGTACCGGATGAGATCGGGGACATGGCGAGGAGTCTCGAAATGGTCGAGACGTAAAGATTGATATATTGGATGACTATGTTTGGACAACGGAAGGGTTCCGAGTGGTTCAGGCATTTTTCCGGAGTACCGGGAGGTTACCGGAACCCCCCGGGAGAAGTTATGGGCCTTATGGGCCATAAGAAGGAAGCACACCAGCCCACAAGGGGCTGGTGCGCCCCCTTTGGGCAGGAGGCCAAATTGGAGAAGGTTTGGGGGGTGCGCCCCCCCCCCTTTCCTTCTCTCCTACTCCTCCTTCCCTTCCTCTCCTACTCCAACTAGGGAAGGGAGGAATCCTACTCCCGGTGGGAGTAGGACTCCTCCAGGGTGCGCCATAGAGGCCGGCCCTCTCCCCCTCCTCCACTCCTTTATATACGGGGGTGGGGGGCACCCCAATGACCCCATAGACAGAAGTTGATCTTCGTGATCGTTCCTTAGCCGTGTGCGGTGCCCCCTTCCACCATATTCCACCTCGGTCATATCGTAGCGGTGCTTAGGCAAAGCCCTGCGTCGGTAGAACATCATCACCGTCATCACGCCGTCGTGCTGGTGAAACTCTCCCTCAACACTTTGCTGGATCGGAGCTCGAGGGACGTCACCGAGTTGAACGTGTGCAGAACTCGGAGGTGCCGTACGTTCGGTACTTGGATCGGTCGGATCGGGAAGACGTACGACTACTTCCTCTACGTTGTGTCAACGCTTCCGTTGCAGGTCTACAAGGGTACGTAGACAACACTCTCCTCTCTCGTTGCTATGCATCACCATGATCTTGCGTGTGTGTAGGAAATTTTTGAAATTAATACGTTCCCCAACAGTATCCACTTCCCCATGTTGCCTCGGCAACCGTTCGACTTGGCAACTGCGTGTTGCAAACATGTCCCAACCATCATTGCCCGCCGCGCTCGTCCTCTGCTCCCCCTTTCCTGTGAGCTCGTACCTCCTTCTCCAGATTCCGCGCCAGCAACAGTCCACTTCCGCCGCCAAGGCTCCAAGGTTGAAGCCCGCGCTGGGCCGGTCGACGATGGTCAACCAGGAGGGGTTGGACAAGGTCCGACAGGCCCTCACCGCCATTCCAATGACTGGAAGGTGACGACGGTCTGGCCTGCCTCCCGGGCCTTGATCGACATGGAGGCTACCAAAATCCCCCTTCATCTCCATGCCCTCCAGGCCGGCCTGGCCCCTCCTTTCTCCAATTTCTTCAATGTTGTGCTTTTGCATTACCAAACCCAGGCGTTGCATCTGGATCCCGGATCCATCATCCTCCTCTCCGCCTTTGCCTTCCTGTGTGAGGCTCTCGTGGGCATTGCCCCATCCGTGGCCTTGTTCCACCATTTCTTCTCACTCTGCCTGGTCGATAGCAGACAATGCTCGGGGTGCATGTCGTTCCAGGCAGTGGCGGCACAGCTGGCTCCGGCACTGACTTCATGCTTCACCCAGATGTAAGAGGATTCCAGAAGCAGTGGGTGTTTGTGGACGCCACCGTGCTCAGCCCCCTGCTCCTCCTCCCGCAGGCGCCGGCAGTGCCAAGCTCCGGCCGGGGACCTGTGGAGCTCGTTAACCGGTGGCTTGCATGTGTCTTGTCCGGGCTGGCCAAGGTGAAGGAGGCAGGGTGACGGTGTCGATGGTGGTGAGGGAGTTCGTCCAGCGGCGCATCGCCCCGCTCCAGTGCCATTCTCGCCCAATGTGGGCCTTCACCGGTCCCAATGATCCCATGATGCTCCAGGTGCCTTCGCTCCCCTCCAACACGTTGTGCACAGTGCTTGAGCTCCTAATGGGTGACCCAGCGCCTGCTGCGCTCCCTGCCAAGGGGTTCCTCTTGTACAACTATTCGAACAGAGAGGCCTTCATCGAGAAGATGTCAGGCTTCGATGAGTGGGGGCTCCTCCCCGAGGGCCACGAGGGGCCTCGCGAGAACCCCATCTTGGTAGCCACCGTGCTTGTTGATTTGGTGGCACGCCCCCGTAAGGTGGTCGCGGGGGGGAGCGCTCCTGAGGTGGCCGGCGGAGGGCAGGCGCCACCAAATGCTCCTGAGGTGGCCGCCGGAGGGCAGGCGCCACCAAATGATGCTGAAGTGCCAGCCCGTGACCCTGCAGACAGCACGGGGGAGCCCCATCCGTGGCTGCAACTGCCGCCCCCGCCACCAGGGGTAGCGTCCCATCCTTCAGCGCTCCCCTTCCGAACATCGGGGTATCTCACAATAGGAAGGGGTTCGGGAGCGGTCATGGCGACGCCCCACGAGCCCTAAAACATAGGATATGGATAGCTGTAGATGAGTAAGTACCTTGCCCTCCTGGATTCTTGCATGATGTGTCCCCCCTCTGACATTTTCCCTTCAAGCTCCCTTCTGTCGCAACGGTCAACCCGTCCAGAGCGCGACCTCCGGAGGTTTCGGTTCAGCCGCAGTCCTGAGCCCCCCTAAACGGACAGCCGCACAGGAGGTGGTGTTGGCCCATGAGTCGAGACTGTCGATGAAGATTCATGAGCCTATTCTCCCGGCGTCCTTCCTCTGGAGCAACCCCTAGGGCCCGAAGGTCGTGCCGAGCCCCCCATTGGTTCTTACCGGTGGTTGGGTGCCCCACGCGGCGGCTTCATCTTCGAGCGGCGGAACCGTGCCACACCACGCCCTACCCGAGGTCCGGGGAGCGACCGAAGGGGCTCCGGCCACCAGCCCCCTGCCGGAGACGTGTGAGTCATCCTGCGCCCCTTCGGCGGACCAGGACGTGGATGAAAGGCCTGGCCGAGCAATGGAGCTCGTGCGCGGGCGCAACACTGTCCGCCACAGCCTTTTCCAGGAAGCGACGAGCGCGCTAGGCCGGCTCGGGGAAGAGCTTGCCGACATCGACTCATGCCTCGAGGCAGAAAGCCTCCGCCTGGCACGCGAGTGGCATCAACTGAAGGTCGCCATCACCCTTGGGCACTTGCAGCATGAGCATGCTTCTCGGGAGGCTTGCACCCGTGCCCTGGAGGAGGCGCAGGCCGCGAACCAGCGTCATTAGGCGACCGAGGAGCGCGAGAGGGAACTTCAAGCCTTGAATGCCGCCCTTGAACGGCAGGTCCAAGCGCGCAGATCCGCCCTTGCGGCGGCGCCAGAAAAGAGCTTGATGTCTACTACACAACCTTCTTCTTGTAGACGTTGTTGGGCCTCCAAGTGCAGAGATTTGTAGGACAGTAGCAAATTTCCCTCAAGTGGATGACCTAAGGTTTATAAATCCGTGGGAGGTGTAGGATGAAGATGGTCTCTCTCAAGCAACCCTGCAACCAAATAACGAAGAGTCTCTTGTGTCCCCAACACACCCAATACAATGGTAAATTGTATAGGTGCACTAGTTCGGCGAAGAGATGGTGATACAAGTGCAATATGGATAGTAGATAATGGTTTTTGTAATCTGAAAATATAAAAACAGCAAGGTAGCAAGTGGTAAAAGTGAGCATAAATGGTATTGCAATGCGTTGAAACAAGGTCTAGGGTTCATACTTTAACTAGTGCAAGTTCTCTCAACAATAATAACATAATTGGATCATATAACTATCCCTCAACATGCAACAAAGAGTCACTCCAAAGTCACTAATAGCGGAGAACAAACGAAGAGATTATTGTAGGGTACGAAACCACCTCAAAGTTATCCTTTCTGATCGATCTATTCAAGAGTCCGTAGTAAAATAACATGAAGCTATTCTTTCCGTTCGATCTATCATAGAGTTCGTACTAGAATAACACCTTAAGACACAAATCAACCAAAACCCTAATGTCACCTAGATACTCCAATGTCACCTCAAGTATCCGTGGGTATGATTATACGATATGCATCACATAATCTCAGATTCATCTATTCAACCAACACAAAGTACTTCAAAGAGTGCCCCAAAGTTTCTACCGGAGAGTCAAGTTGAAAACGTGTGCCAACCCCTATGCATAAGTTCACGAGGTCACGGAACTCGCAAGTTGATCACCAAAACATACATCAAGTGAATCACGTGATATCCCATTGTCACCACAGATAAGCACATGCAAGACATACATCAACTATTCTCAAATTCTTAAAGACTCAATCCGATAAGATAACTTCAAAGGGAAAACTCAATTCATCACAAGATAGTAGAGGGGGAGAAACATCATAAGATCCAACTATAATAGCAAAGCTCGCGATACATGAAGATCGTATCACCTCAAGAACACGAGAGAGAGAGAGAGAGAGAGATCAAACACATAGCTACTGGTACATACCCTCAGCCCCGAGGGAGAACTACTCCCTCCTCATCATGGAGAGCGACAGGATGATGAAGATGGCCACCGGAGAGGGATTCCCCACCTCCGGCAGGGTGCCTGAACGGGTCTAGATTGGTTTTCGGTGGCTACGGAGGCTTCTGGCGGCGGAACTCCCGATCTATTCTGTTCCCTGATGTTTCTAGGGTATATTGATATATATAGGCGAAAGAAGTCGGTCAGGGGAGCCACGAGGGGCCCACGAGGGTGGGGCGCGCCCAGGGGGGCAGGCGCGCCTCCCTGCCTCGTGGCCACCTCGAAGCTTCCTTGACTTCAACTCCAAGTCTCCTGGATCACGTTCGTTCCAAAAATCACGCTCCCGAAGGTTTCATTCCGTTTGGACTCCGTTTGATATTCCTTTTCTGCGAAACACTGAAATAGGCAAGAAAACAACAATTTGGGCTGGGCCTCCGGTTAATAGGTTAGTCCCAAAAATAATATAAAAGTGTATAAATAAGCCAAATAACATCCAAAATAGATAATACAATATCATGGAGCAATCAAAAATTATAGATACGTTGGAGACGTATCGGACCCCCACAGACGCGGCCGGGATTCGGGCTCATGAGGAGGCGCTGGCGCTCGAGGTGTTGGAGCACAACTTGGAGCGCGAGCAACTGGAGGTGATGGAGCGCCAAGTAGCCTCGGCCGAGGACGCCCTTGCCTCTCGGGAGGCGAGAATTCAGCTGGAGGTCGACCAAAAGGTGGCGGGGATCGATAAGGCCCTCGTCAAAGAATACCACCGGAATCTGGGGCTCAAGGAGACTCGCTTCAAACAGTGGCAGGTCGAGCTGCAGTGCAAGGCCGATGCTCTCAAGGTGGAGCTGGTCGCGGCAGAGCGGCGCAGGAAGGCCGCTGAAGAAGCCCGGGTAGCCGCCGAGGCCGAGCTGTCCTCTCTTCAGCGGCAGGTCATGGGTGTTACGTCCCTTGTGGAAAGGGCTACGGACAACGCAAGCTGACGTCGAACACTGCAGCACAAGCGCTCCTTGATGCTCGAAGACCTCAGGGTCAGGGCCAACCAGGCCTTGGACACCATCCGAGAGGGGAACATCGCCCGCCCATCCAAAGCCGATGATGTCGGCTACCTCCGCTTCTTCACCCAAGTCATGGCTTGCCTCGAAGGCAGGGCCGCGAGGGCACGCCAGCTCGTCTAAGAGAAGAGCTGGGATCTCCTTGGGCGCATGTTCTCGTGCCTCTTCAGCTATCTTCTTAGCCTCAATCCGGATTTCGATTTCAACGCCGCAATAGCCCCCGTGCCCAGGGTAACCCAGGGCGACTTGGCGAGCTGGGTGGACGACCATGTGGATGACCTGAGCAAGGAATTCACCCTTGCCGATGACGTGACTGCACTCGCAACCAAAGAGGACGGAGCTGATGACGATGACAATGACGGCGATGCCGGTGACGGCACATCCCGCTAGGTTTGTACTTCCCTACTTTTCCTGCAAAGATTTCGGGCACGACCCTACGGGGCGTGAACGCATTTTTTGAAGGGGGCTCCCCTATAATGTATGGACCAATGATAGGTCCTCTATGTTAATTTCGAAACATGTCGTCGTGAGCGGGAGGGCTCCCGACTAGAGTAGTTTGCGTGACTTATCTTTTGTGTTCGCGGCCTTGGGAGGGTTCTTGTACCGCAGAGACGCATTCCTCCTGAGGCAAGCCCTCCGGGGGCTCGCAAGATCTTAAGGCCTCCTGGTTTGCTCGAGGGCGCCGCGCGAGGAGCCAAACGTTAAAGCTTTGGCCAGGTGTGCGCGCAGGCGGGCCTGCGGCAGTTATACCCTGGGCCCCGATGGGGCCTTAGCGGTGCTAAGGCTAGCCTAGATGCACACACCACACCCAACCCCCGCTCACGGGGCGCTCGCGGATGGAGCGGCAGGCAGGAGACATGCCTTCCAAACATAAATCAAAGAGCAGAGAACACCGCGAATCGAAAAAATTCCCTTTTTTTCTTTTAATAAGCACACAAAACTCCAAATTTCATTCTAAAGACAGCAAATTGGGTTACAAAAGAAGGGCAAGGAAACAATTGCGTCCGGCGCCTATGCTAGTCTTCTCACCAGCATGGAGCTCAGTACTTCCACTGGGCATGGGCATAATCATTGGGGGACAGTGTCTACTGCCAGCGCGGAGCATGGTGCTTCCACTTGGACATGGGTGGGAGCCCTCATGAGGCCCAAGGGCGGTGCTCAAGGGCCTCCGGGGCGTGTACAGCCCCACTCATTATTACGTGAGTGTCACGAGTGGCGATTTGAGGGGCACTCCTTGCTCCTGGCAAGGACCCCGCCCTGCGCATCTCCCAACCACCGTTGGGGCGTTCGAAAACCAGGGGCGTTCAAAAACCAAGGACGAGACCAAGGGGCAAGGGGCTACACTGGCGGTGGTCAGGCAATCGCAGGCCCTCTACCAGGGGAAGGGCTTGCTGGCGCCTTCCTAGGCGGAGGACCTACCTCTGGACGGCGCGCGCGACCGTCATCATGGTGCTCTGCGCTATGCAGCGCAGGGGAAGCTCTGCCCCCTTCCCCCCGTGCAGCCCTAGTGCGTTTCGCTTGCCTGGGGCAGGGCCAACATCCTGAGGTGTGTGGTCGTGGCGTGGTTCACCTGTGATTCAAGGTTAGTGCAATTGTGTCCCGAGGATATTGGTTGTAACCGTTGACCGTTGTCGTCGAAGGTGCTGGCGGGGCACTGAGTTGGCTCGTAAGGGGTCCTTGCTCCACGTTGTTGGGGAACGCAGTATTTCAAAAAAAATCCTACGATCACGCAAGATCTATCTAGGAGATGCATAGCAACGAGAGGGGAGAGTGTGTCTATGTACCCTCGTAGACCGAAAGCGTAAGTGAGGGAGTCCTGGATTAGGGGGTCTCCGGACAGCCGGACTATCTCCATTGGCTGGACTGATAGACTATGAAGATACAAGATTGAAGACTTCGTCTCGTGTCCGGATGGGACCCTACTTGGCGTGGAAGGCAAGCTAGGCGATACGTATATGGATATCTCCTCCTTTGTAACCGACCTTGTGTAACCCTAACCCTCTCTGGTGTCTATATAAACCGAAGGGTTTTAGTCTGTAGGGCAACAATCACAACATACAATCATACCATAGGCTAGCTTCCAGGGTTTAGCCTCTCTGATCTCGTGGTAGATCTACTCTTGTAACACCCATATCATCAATATCAATCAAGCAGGACGTAGGGTTTTACCTCCATCAAGAGGGCCCGAACCTGGGTAAAACTTCGTGTCCCTTGCCTCCTATTACCATCCGGCCTAGACGCACAGTTCGGGACCCCCTACCCGAGATCCGCCGGTTTTGACACCGACATTGGTGCTTTCATTGAGAGTTCCGCTGTGCCGTCGCCACAAGGAAGGATGTCTCGTCCCGTCTTTAAAGACGGCACTATCGCTGAGGGAGCTCTGGCTATCGGCCAAAATCTCCGGCTAGGTGGTTTTCTAATGACCACCTGTTCGGCCGCTGCGCCGACGATGACTTCTCGGGTCATCGAAAGCAATTTTCACATCAACTTGGAACTCGCCGAGCAGTTAGATCCAATGGAGCTCTCTTCCCTGAACGAGCTCCTGGATCGCATCGCCGCCCTGGGAGTCGCTACAGACTACGATCAGATTGGGCCTAAACCTGATCTAAGAGAAATTAACTCTCCCTAGGTCACCCATCACGTTGCAGTGGTGGAAGAACAATGCGGAAAAACTTCATCTATCTTAAGTACTAGCTACGTCCGGGTTCCCGATCCCTCCAAGCCGGATACCCACGGAGGGGAGGATGTCACTCAAAGCCTGAACCTAGAATCAGGCAGCGGGCCAGATTTACCGGAGAACATCCAAGAATCCAAACTTTCGAGTTCGGAAACTCCTTGGCCACTGAGCCTCAGATTGGGTGAGGATTCGGATTTAATTCTACCCACCCACCCAAATGTATGCGATCTATCCCAAATTAGGCAAGAGCCAGCAGAAACAGTACACCATTACTGGGCCAGATTCCTCCTGGTCAAGAATAGGATAAAGGACAGCCGAGAGGAAGACGCAATTTCACTCTTCTGCAATAATTGCATGAACAAGGGAATCCTCGACGCCATAAGTTGTCGCGAAATTACACGCTTTGCCGACTTGGTGTCCATAGTACGAAAGCACTGTGCTATGGAAAGCGTCTGGAAAACCGAAATAAAATTTTGGGATAATCCGGCCCTGAATACAAACCCAGTCTGAAATAAAAGGATGCATTATCACAATACACCTGGGTTAACTACCAAAAAGCAAAAGCCCTCTACAGGGCAAGGAACCGTACTGGAGGGATGGCTCAACGGACCCTGCAAAATTCATAGTACAGCGGATGCGATACCAACGCACAGCCTTAGAGCATGATGGATACTCCGGCAGGTGGCCAAAAGTGGTGAGGATCTACTCCTCCCAAAAACCACAGAGCAACACCCCGAGGACAACAGTATGGTCTTGACGGTCTTCGAGACCTTCACGTCAAATAAAATACGGAAGCGAACACTCCGCAGCACGTCCGAAATCTGCCACATAGCAGAAACAAATCCTTGGAGCGACACGGCTATTACCTTCAATGCGAGTGATGAACCTAAATTCTGAACAGCCCGAGTACCAGCCGCACTGGTCCTCAGTCCAATCGTGGACGGCTTTTGACTCACCAAGGTACTCATGGACGGCGGCAATGGATTAAACCTCATCTACGAGGAAACTCTGCAAAAGATGGAAATAGACTGGAGCCGCATTAAGCAAAGCAGCACAACCTTTAGAGGAATCATCCCCAGTCAGGAAGCACGCTGCGCTAGAAAAATCACACTAGATGTGGTATTTGGCACGCTAGATAATTACAGGTCCGAAGAAATTACATTCCAAGTGGCCCCGTTCAGTAGCGGATACCACGCTCTATTAGGGCGGGAGGTGTTTACAATCTTCCAAGCCATTCCCCATTACAGGTACATGAAGCTCAAAATGCCCAGGCCCAACAGAATCATCACTCTTGTTAGTGATCCGGACATAGCACTCCGCGCCGAAAACAAGACAGCTGCACTGGCCCTCGAGGCACTATCCGAAGCCCTAGCGGCCGAAGAACTAACCGCGCTACGCTCCATGATGAACAGGGACGACGTGATACTCGATAAAGGATCCAAGTCCACCTCCTTTAAGCCAGCGGACGAAATAGTCAAATTCCAAGTCCATCCAACGGACCCTACAAAAACAGCTTCCATCGGGACACAATTAAACCCTGATGTTGACGCCGCACTGCGAGAGTTCCTACGCGAGAACTGGGACATTTTTGCCTGGCACCCTTTAGACATGCCAGGAATCCCACGCAGGTTGGCTGAACACAGCCTAAATATCCTAAAAGGATTCAAGCCAGTCAAGCAGGCTCTTCGACGTTTCTCCGAGCCTAAAAGACAAGCCATGGGAGAGGAACTAGCCAAGCTATTGGAAGCCGGATTTATCTGAGACATAAAACATCCGGATTGGCTAGCAAACCTGGTGATGGTGCCAAAGAAGGACAAATCCTGGCGCTTGTGCATCGACTTTAAGGACCTTAATAAGGCCTGCCCAAAGGATCCCTTCCCCCTCCCCCGCATCGATCAAATCATCGATGCTACCGCAGGACACGATTCATTGTGTTTCCTCAACGCATACTCCGGCTACCATCAAATCAAAATGGCAGAGCCAGACCAAGCCGCAACGACATTCATCACACCATACGGCCCATTCTGCTTCAACACAATGCCCTTCGGGCTAAAAAACGCCGGTGCAACATATCAGCGCATGATTCAGACATGCCTGGCAAACCAGATCGGCAAAACAGTGGAGGCATACGTGGATGACGTGGTCGTCAAAACTAAGCATGTCGACACCCTAGTAGACGACTTGAGGGTCACATTCGTTAACCTCCGAACATATGACATCAAGCTCAATCCGGAAAAATGCGTTTTCAGCATACCAGCAGGAAAGCTCCTAGGATTCATCGTCTCCAGTAGAGGTATTGAAGCTAATCCAGCCAAAATCCGAGCGTTGTCACAGTTGGCTACCCCAACTGACCTCAAACAAATACAAAAATTAACTGGATGCATGGCGGCTCTAAGCCGCTCTATCTCCCGCTTGGGAGAAAAGGCATTACCCCTTTATCACCTCCTACGGTGCACCGAACACTTCGAGTGGACGGACGCCACCACGGCCGGACTGAACGAAATAAAAGCCATATTGGCAACAAACCCAGTCCTGGCCGCGCCAAACACTGGCGAACCAATGTTATTATACATTGCGGCAACTCATCAAGTAGTAAGCGCAGTGCTTGTCGTCGAGCGAGCAGCAGACGGACACAAATTCCCCCTTCAAAAGCCGGTTTACTACGTGTCCACAGTCCTTACCCCATGCAAATCACGGTACCCGCATTATCAAAAGATAGCGTACGCGGTATTTATGGCATCCCGGAAGCTGCGACACTACTTTCAAGAGTGTTCGATAACGGTAGCCTCGGAAGTACCACTCAACGATATTATAAACAACCGCGACGCGATGGGCTGGATTGCCAAATGGGCCATTGAGCTCCTCCCGTTCGACATAACTTACAAACCTCGGCGGGCTATTAAATCGCAAGTTTTGGCTGACTTCATCACTGAATGGACGGAAGTCGAACTCCCTAAAGAGTACGGCACATATTCAAACTGGATCATGCACTTCGACGGCTCCAAAATGTTGGTTGTTCTGGGGGCTGGTGTCGTTTTGACATCCCCAACAGGAGACACCATCCAATATGTACTGCAGATAATGTATACAGACTCCAACAACGCAGCCGAATATGAGGCCCTCCTCCATGGTCTCCGGATGGCAGTATCCATGGGCATTCAACGCCTAGAGGTGCGCGGGGATTCAAACCTCGCGATATCCCAAATAAATGGAGACTTTGATGCCAAGGATCCAAAAATGGCCGCTTATCGCAATGCCGTCCTAAAAATGTCAGCTCGGTTCGAAGGGCTCGAATTTGACCATGTGGCTCGGGAAAACAATCAGGCGGCGGATATCCTCGCCCGCATTGGCGCCAAACGCGACGCAGTCCCTCCCAACATTTTTATGGAGAGGATTTTCAAGCCATCCATAACATGGGAAGGGGACACCAGTAACAACAGTCCGGACCCGGCCAAAATACCCGATACCGAACTTCCTGACACAATCGGAGGCTCCGCCACCGAAATAACACAATCAGCCCACGAAATAATGGCCATCATTGCCCCGTGGACAGAACCATTCCTGGCCTAGTTAACTAGACAGGAACTCCTGGAGGACCAAAATGAGGCACGCTGCATAGTGCGGCGATCGAAGGCCTACAGGGTCCACGAGGGAGAATTATACAAAAAAAGCGCTACCGGAGTCCTTCAACGGTGCATCTCCGAAGAGGAGGGACGGAACCTTTTGGCAGAAATTCATGCCGGACTCGGCGGTCACCACGCCGCAGCCCGGGCTCTTGTGAGCAAGGCCTTCCGTACAGGATTCTATTGGCCAACGGCCCGGGCAGACGCACATGACTTAGTCCAGCGTTGCGCCGGTTGCCAGCTCTTTGCAAATCAAAGCCATATGCCACCCACCGCCCTCCGAACAATCCCCATTACATGGCCCTTTGCGGTCTGGGGGCTTGACATGGTTGGACCCCTTAAAGGTGGAACCCACAAGAAAAAATACTTATTGGTCATGGTGGATAAATTCACCAAATGGATAGAGGCCAAACCCGTTAAAACAGCCGAATCCGGACCAGTGATAGACTTCATATCCGGGTTTGTACATCGCTACGGCGTCCCCCACAGCATCATCACTTATAATGGCACGAACTTCACGGCCGACGAGGTAAAACTCTAGTGCAGCAAAATGGGCATCAAGCTCGATTATGCTTCAGTCTACCACCCATAAACCAACGGTCAAGTCGAACGAGCAAATGGTCTTATAATGAGCGGCATTAAACCCAGACTAGTGCGCTCCTTAACAGAGTCTGACACGCACTGGGTAGAGGAGCTCGACTCCGTACTCTGGGGGCTGCGGACCACGCCGAATCGTAGTACCGGATACACGCCATTTTTTATGGTGTATGGCACAGAGGCAGTCCTGCCCTGCGACATAATTCATGACTCACCTCGAGTGCGCATGTACGAAGAAAGAGAAGCCGAGCTCGATCGGCAGGACAGTCTGGACACCTTGGAGGAAGAGCGCGACATAGCCAAAGCTCGTTCCGCATTTTACCAGCAACAGGCTCACAGATACCAAAGCAGAGAAGTACGAGCCAAAACTTATAATGTTGGCGAACTAGTTCTCCGGCTGCCGGATAAGAAAAAGAACAAGCTAGAGCCCAAATGGGTAGGTCCCTTCATCATCAACCAAGTTCTGACCGGCGGAGCGTACCGACTGCGGGATGCATCGACTAGTCGGCTCGAGCTGAACCCATGGAACGCAGCCAGGCTCCGAAGATTCTACGCCTAGCACCGGACTTTATGTTAGTCCCCTCCCTTTGTCCATTTTCTGCATATGCATCGTCCGTCTTGTTTCCCTTTCTTTCTTTCATTCCTCTAGACCTTCACGGGTCACCTTGTGCCTCACTTGTACATTACAGAGGTGCTAGCCGCACTATCTACACCTGGGGGCTTCTTTCACAGAAGCTTAAATTATTTACCTAGGCATCACGCCCAACACATGCGTTATACTTCCGCATGTACCTTTTTTCACCATTATATGCATCGATATGACTTAAGTTTTGGCCAAGCTGAGTTGCCTGGCTCTTGTATTTATGCCCTACGTTCCCGTTAATTCGGCTAGGGCATAAGGGGAGCACCTCTGCGATTGTTACCGTCGGGTCAGCCGGATGTGTACCTCAGACTGGGTGAAGCCGAAAGCTAGCGTTCTTAAGAGAATATTCGGTCGGTGAACAAAAGATGACTTTTTATTTATTAACCATATCTGCCCCTAGAAGCTTTTACTGCGCTTCTTGTTGCAGTCCGGACATGCACTTTAGGGCATGCCTACCCAGGGAAAGGAACCCTTAACGGAACTATTCTCTCTGGAAGATGTTTCTTACTACCCATGTAATATAACATAACTAGTAAGGCACTTGCCTGATAAAGCACTAATGACCCCTACGCCTGGTCTCCACGCATGCCCCGGTTCTTATATAACCGAGGGGGTATTTCGGATACACTCCGGACTGTCGGGTCCCGAGGTTGAAGCGAAAAGGTCCGCCACGAAAAACGATCTACAATCCGGCTAGAAGACATCATATATGTCACTTTACAATTACATAGTCAATTTGACTGGTTGAATTCCTCTTCAATGCCCTCCAATAGGCTGTCTAGTCTACAGTCCTATTGGGAATACTTTGCGGCCAACTCTACTTGGCCGTACAATAAATTCACAGGGATCTCCTTGCCGTCAGGCCCCACAGGTCTGACTTCGGCCATGTGGTTCGGGTTAGCCTTCGTGTACCGTGTCTTCACCATTGCCCAAGCCTCCCTGGCACCCTGACGGCAGGCCAATATCTTCCATAATCGGAAACGCCGCCGTGCTCCCTTCAGCTTTTCTGCAAGCTCTCCAAGGCCTTCGGGTATGGAGACGGACGGCCACAAGGCCTGGGCAACGCCTTGCATCACCTGCCGAACTCATTCGTGCAACTATGCGAGCTCGGGAAGAAGATCACCCATTGAACTAGGCATCTCCTCGGCGGGACGTCCTGTAAGCATACCTACAGACATAACCCTGTCAGCCAGCTTCCTCGCCGAACTCTTTTTCAAAGTTCGTTCAAGCACTTACTAAATATGCCGCGTCGAAGCCGCTGATTCTCCTTAACAGAATCCGACAGTTGGGCACGAACATCTTTCAGTTCCATGCCCAGCTTGGTGTTGGCATCTTGGAGATCATTCTTCTCCTGCCTCACCCTCGTTAGCACGCTCTCACCAGCCTTCAGCTGGCGTATGAGCTGATGCTTATCTGGATTCACTCCAGCGTCATCTGCAATTTTATCGTCAGATTTGCATATAAAGCCTCACTCTAATATGATACTTATCATTTGACGGATATGTTACCAGTGGGGGTCTCCTTGGGCTCCCCTGCGGCGGACAGTGCGGCCTAAAGTAGGGCTTTGCACTCTTCCAGCTCCTGGGACAGTTGAGTATTCTTTTCTGTAAGAACCTACATAACAAATCCTTAAATCAGTTATCCTAACTGTTTCAAGTCTCAGGGGCTACTGATATATATAATCATCAAATTTTCTCACTCGTATGTCTTTTACATACTGCTCCGTGGCTTTGGCTAGACCATTTGAGCGGCATGGAGGTGCGCATCTCCTGAGTTGAAGGCATCTAAAGCCTCTTGGGAGAAACAAGTGTCACGAAGAACAGTCCGGCGACGCCTATGGTTCATGGCACTTTCCACCTCGGATGGGGTGGCGGACAGTCTATCTGTATCCTCTGTCGGAGGAGCACCCGATGCACGCCTTGTACTCGTTCCCACCCCTGAGTCCGGCCTTGGAGCCTGGCTTGTGGAGGCATGGTTGGTAGCCTCTCCGGGTATAGTCTGGCGAGCGCTCTTTCTCCTGAAAAGAAGGCATGGGCGTTAATACGCCTCTGTAAATAATGTCTTGCAATAAAGATGACGCGCTATACCGCTGCGCCGGTGCCTCAATCCGGATTGCGGATCTTTTCAGCCTGCCTGGCCTAGCGGCCCCTTGTTGGCTAGTTGCCATAGGCTCGGCCTTTTGCCCCGTGGACCTCCCCTGCAAGACACGGCTGTTATACGGCAATGAAAAAAAAGAGCACAAGGACGGATCCCTTTTTAAGTGCTGGGATTTCGGTCTCAGTCACCTGTGAGGTTGGAACTAGCCCAGGGTAATCAGCCGTAATGGCCACCAAGGTATTGTCATTACTCCCTTGGTAAAAAAACCCCGTCGACCAGCTCCACAGATATGTCCGGATCCTCCTGGGAGGCCGGGTCAAGGGACTATCCAGGGTCCTCGGGCTGTGGAGGAGGGATGTTTATCTCCTTTACTTCCTGGCGCAGCTCCTGTGATAAAGTCGCTAGCATGAATACTTAAACTACGGGAATACGAAACGGACGGGCGAGAAAAATCTCCGCTTACCCAGCTCGGAGGATTGTACATGGAAAATCCGCCCCGCGGGTTGATACGGAGGAATTCCTCCTCTTCTCCCTTGTACAAAGTGGACAAGTTCTTTATTAGATCAGCACCGATCCCGGCCCTTTGCGGCCGTGGCGGGTGGCGTCATCCTCCCCGTTGAAGTCCCACATGGGGTGGCCTCTGTACTAGAGCGGCTGCACCCCCCGCATAATGCATATAGCCATGACCTCGATCATGGTCAATCCGGATCGAGCTAAAGAGCTTATCTGGCTCATCAGATAAAGAATGTCCCGGTCGTCTTCCTCTAGGGGGATCCATGGACGCCAGCTCTGGCGCTTCTTCAAAGGGGCGTTGTCAAACTCAGGAAGGCCGATCCGAATAGGGTCCGGAAGAGGGACATCTTCTATATAAAACCATTCTGAAGGCCAGTCTTCGGACGTCTTCTTCGGGGTCCCGGATAGGTATCCCGTCTCGGTGATACGCCACACTTCGGCTCCGCCCACTTGATATATTGATCCCTTCTTAGAACGGGGCACAAGGCAGAACAGCTTCTTCCACAGAGCGAAATGAGCCTCACAGCCCAAAAATAACTCGCAAAGGGCTACGAATCCCGCGATGTGCAGCAGGGAGGCAGGCGTAAGGTTGTGCAGCTGGAGGCCATAGAACTCCAGAAACCCTCGGAGAAACGGATGGATTGGGAACCCGAGACATCTTACCAGATAAGGGACAAGGCACACCCGCTCTCCCTTGGAGGGATTGGGACGGCTCTCCGCTTGCTCTCCGCCATTATAGGTGGCAAGCCCGGCTCGAACCGGGACCAGGTACGCTGGGGGAAGAAATCCCTTGGACTGAAGCATCACCAATTTGCTATGCGGGATGGAACATCTCTCCCAATCTCCAGGCTTGGAACTAAGGGTGCGAGAGGAGGAGCTGCGTCGACCGGCCATGGTGGAATGGATCTCTGTCGGGCATGCTCCGATGAAGACTCGGCAAGGGAGGATGATGTGATTTGGATCTGAATCCTCGTCTTTTTTAAATAGGCGGCTCATTTACATAGCTGGGGGGTAAATGTGAAAACACCCTGGCTCTTCGCATTCGCTCGACACGTGGAAAGAGGCCATTATTGGGCGTAGAAGCCAAGAAGTATGAATCATCACAAGGAACCGGACATTATTTCGACAGGTACACAGAATTTGGAGAAGGAACCCACCTTGTAATGCCGAAGACAACTGCGTGCCGGACTCATCGTCATTGAAGCCTGGTTCGGGGGCTACTGAAGGAGTCCTGGATTAGGAGGTCTCCGGACAGCCGGACTATCTCCATTGGCCGGACTGATAGACTATGAAGATACAAGATTGAAAACTTCGTCTCGTGTCCGGATGGGACTCTACTTGGCGTGGAAGGCAAGCTAGGCGATATGTATATGGATATCTCCTCCTTTGTAACCGACCTTGTGTAACCCTAACCCTCTCAGGTGTCTATATAAACCGAAGGGTTTTAGTCCGTATGACAACAATCACAACATATAATCATACCGTAGGCTAGCTTCTAGGGTTTAGCCTCTCTGATCTCGTGGTAGATCTACTCTTGTAACACCCATATCATCAATATCAATCAAGCAGGACGTAGGGTTTTACCTCCATCAAGAGGGCCCGAACCTGGGTAAAACTTCATGTCCCTTGCCTCATGTTACCATCCGGCCTAGACGCACAGTTCGGGACCCCCTACCCGAGATCCGCCGGTTTTGACACTGACAGGAAGCGTTAAGTAACGCGGTTGATATAGTCGAACATCTTCGCGATCCAACCGATCAAGTACTGAACGCACGGCACCTCCGTGATCTGCACACGTTCAGATCGGTGACGTCCTTAGAATTCTAGATACAGCTGAGGCAGAGGGAGAGTTTCGTCAGCACGACGGCGTGTTGATGGTGATGATGAAGTTACCGACGCAGGGCTTCGCCTAAGCACTACGACAATATGACCGAGGTGGAAATCTGTGGAGGAGGGCACCGCACACGGCTAAGAAATCAACTTGTGTGTCTATGGGGTGCCCCCTCCCCCGTATATAAAGGAGTGGAGGAGGGGGCCGGCCGGCCTCAAGGGGTGCCCCAAGGGGGGAATCCTACTCCTACTAGGAGTAGGTTCCCCCCTTTCCTAGTCCAACTAGGAGGGGAAGGAAAGGGAAGAGGGAGAGAAGGAAAGGGGGGACGGGCCCCCTCCCCAATTCGGATTGGGCTTGGGGGGCGCCCCTCCACTTGGCCGCCTCCTCCTCTCTTCCACTAAAGCCCATGAAGGCCCATTAACCCCCCGGGGGTTCCGGTAACCCCCCGATACTCCGGAAAATGCCCGAACCTATCTGAAACCTTTCCGGTGTCCAAACATAACCTTCCAATATATCAATCTTCATGTCTCGACCATTTCTAGACTCCTCGTCATTCCCGTGATCACATCCGGGACTCCGAACAACCTTCGGTACATCAAATCACATAACTCACAATACATATCGTCATTGAACGTTAAGCGTGCGGACCCTACGGGTTTGAGAACTATGTAGACATGACCGAGACTCATCTCCGGTGAATGACCAATAGCCGAACCTGGATGCTCATATTGGTTCCTACATATTCTACGAAGATCTTTATCGGTCAAACCACATAACAGCATACGTTGTTCCCTTTGTCATCGGTATGTTACTTGCCCGAGATTCGATCGTTGGTATCATCATACCTAGTTCAATCTCGTTACCGGCAAGTCTCTTTACTCGTTCCATAATGCAACATACCGCAACTAACTCATTAGTCACATTGCTTGCAAGGCTTATAGTGATGTGCATTACCGAGAGGACCCAAAGATACCCCTCCGACAATCGGAGTGACAAATCCTAATCTCGATCTATGCCAACTCAACAAACACCATCGAAGAGACCTGTAGAGCATCTTTATAATCACCCAGTTACGTTGTGATGTTTGATAGCACACTAAGTGTTCCTCCGGTATTCGGGAGTTGCATAATCTCATAGTCATAGGAACATGTATAAGTTATCAAGAAAGCAATAGCAATAAACTAAACGATCAAAGTGCTAAGCTAACATATGGGTCATGTCAATCACATCATTCTCTAATAATGTGATCATGTTTATCAAATGACAACTCATGTCTATGGTTAGGAAACTTAACCATCTTTGATTAACGAGCTAGTCAAATAGAGGCATACTAGTGACACTTTGTTTGTCTATGTATTCGCACATGTACTAAGTTTCTGGTTAATACAATTCTAGCATGAATAATAAACATTTATCATGATATAAGGAAATATAAATAACAACTTTATTATTGCCTCTAGGGCATATTTCCTTCACACGTGACCTTGGCGATCTCAATGTCCGGGCTGGCGGGGGGAACGCGTACGAGCTTCTCCTTCGCTCGTACAATGTGCCTGCCAACTGTAGTACAGAGGCACCAGGGGGCATTACCCTGAGATCAAGCCCCAGCCCCTCTGCTTCATTGTCCGCCACCTCCGATGTCCTGCCTCGCCAGCCTGGGAGCGGCTCCTCGCCGTTGTCGCGGTGGAGGCCGCTTTCCCTGCCTGCATCCTAGGGGCGTGCCTCCTGGTTCATGCGGGTGGCGCCGTACGCCGGGCTGCCTCCGCGGGGTCCTCCGGTCTCCTCCCAAGGGGACGAGCAGATGCAACAGGGGCGTGCGCAGGTCCCCGGGGGCGTCTGTGAAGTTTGTTGAGGAATGTAGCATGCAATTTCAAAATAATTCCTATGCTCACGCAAGATCTATCTAGGAGATGCATAGCAATGAGAGGGGGAGTGTGTCCATGTGCCCTCTTAGACCGAAAGCGGAAGCGTTTGACAACGTGGTTGATGTAGTCGAACTTCTTATAGCTCCGACCGATCAAGCACCGAACGTACGGCACCTCCGAGTTCTGCACATGTTCAACGTGATGACGTCCCTCGCCTTCTTGATCCAGCAAGGTGTCGAGGAAGTAGATGAGTTCCGTTAGGACAACAGCATGGTGACGGTGATGGTGAAGTGATTCTTGCAGGGCTTCGCCTAAGCACCGCAAAACTATGACCGGGGTGTAAACCGTGGAGGGGGGCGCCGCACACGGCTAAGGATTGTTGTTGTGTGTTCTAGGCGCCCCATCCCCATATATATATATATACATATATATATATATATATATATATATATAGGGTTGCGCTATTCATCACCCTGGGTGAGGCATAGTTATTCTTCACCCCCTTCTATTTTACCATCAATGCACCGTAAATTTACGTTCCGTAAGTTTTGTCTTATTTCCGACGCAAAAAGGGACCGTAAGAAAATATATAATCGCCGTAAAAAATATTTTATGTTATGTAAAATTACAAACATAAAAACATAGTCTAAAATACACATAAACTGCAAATTTTCTTGTCTTATGACCTATATTTTTATTTTCTTATGTCAAATTTTACGTAGTGAATCAATAGGAATGTAACTATTTGAATTTGAAATGTAATTTAATTATGAAATGATTGTAAGATTACCTCGGGTGAAGAATAACTTATTCTGCACCCTGGTTGATGAATAGTAACACTATATATATATATAGGTGGGAGGGGAGGAGAGGCATCCATGGGGCACCCCAAGTAGGATCCGAATCCTACTTGGGGTTTCCCAAGTGGTGCCCCTCTTTCCTTATTTTACCGGAGAGGAGAAGGGAAGAGGGATAGGAGGAAGGAAAAGGGGGCGAACCCCCTCTTCCTTCTCCCAATCGGCCTCCTACCATAGGAGGGGGCGTGCCACCCCTTGTGGGCTGGTGTGCTCCCCTCTCATGGCCCATAAGGCCCATTATTCCCCCCAGGGGTTCCGGTAACCCCCCCGTCACTCTGATAAATACCCGATACACTCCGGAACACTTCCGGTGTCCGAGTACTATCATCCTATATATCAATATTTACCTCTCGACCATTTCGAGACTCCTCGTCATGTCTGTGATCTCATCCAGAACTCCGAACAACATTCGGTCACCAAATCACATAACTCATATAATATTAAATCGTCATCGAACATTAAGTGTGCGGACCCTATGTGTTCGAGAACTATGTAGACATGACCGAGACACCTCTCCGGTCAATAACTAATAGTGGAACCTGGATGCTCATATTGGCTCCTACATATTCTACGAAAATCTTTATCGGTCGAACCGTTATGACAACATACGTTATTCTCTTTGTCATCGGTATGTTACTTGCCCAAGATTCGATCGTGGGTATCCACATACCTAGTTCAATCTCGTTACCGACAAGTCTCTTTACTTGTTCCATAATACATCATCCTGCAACTAACTCATGCATTAGTCACTTTGCTTGCAAGGCTTCTTATGATGTGCATTACCGAGAGGGCCTAGAGATACCTCTCCGATACTCAGAGTGACAAATCCTAATCTCGATCTATGCCAACCCAACAAACACCTTTGGAGATACCTGTAGACCATCTTTATAATAACCGAGTTACGTTGTGACGTTTCATAGCACACAAGGTATTCCTATGGTATTCGGGAGTTGCATAATCTCATAGTCGAAGGAATATGTTTTTGACATGAAGAATGCAATAGCAATAAAACTGAACAATCATTATGCTAAGCTAATGGATGGGTCTTGTCCATCACATCATTATCTTAATGATGTGATCTCGTTATCAAATGACAACTCATGTGCATGGTTAGGAAACCTTAACCATCTTTGATCAAGGAGCTAGTAAAGTAGAGGCTCACTAGGGACACGGTGTTTGTTTATGTATTCACACATGTATTTAGGTTTTCGATCAATACAATTCTAGCATGAATAATAAACCTTTATCATGGATAAGGAAATATAAAATAACAACTTTATTATTGCCTCTAGGGAATATTTCCTTCAAAGTCGCCATGATGCGGAAAGGCGCCGCGCCCTCACAAGCAGCGTCAAGCAGCTCAGCGACGCGGGAGAGCAAGGCATCATGGCCGCCTTCGGCTAACCCACATCACAGCAGCTCACGTGCTACGACGAGCGCGGCTCGCGTGTTCGCCTGCTCCCGGCGAGCGTGCGGGGACGATGTTGGGGAACGTAGTAATTTCAAAAAAAATCCTACGCACACGCAAGATCATGGTGATGCATAGTAACGAGAGGGGAGAGTGTTGTCTATGTACCCTCATAGACCGTTCACGGAAGCGTTATATCAACGTGGTTGATGTAGTCATACGTCTTCACGTCCGACCGATCCAAGTACAGAAAGCACGGCACCTCCGAGTTCTGCACACGTTCGGCTCGGTGACGTCCTCGCCTTCTCGATCCAGCAAGAGGGGCGAAGTAGTAGATGAGTTCCGGCAGCACGACGGCGTGGTGACGGTGTTGGTGAAGAACAATCTCTGCAGGGCTTCGCCTAAGCACTACGAAAACTATGACGGAGGATAAACTAGAGGGGGCGGGGTTGCCGACACACGGCTTGGTGTTTCTTGATGTGTCTTTGGTGCTAGCCCTACCCCTCTATTTATATGTTGAGCCCTGGGGTCGAAACTTGGAGTAAAAGCCTCCTCAAAGTCGGTTTCACCCGAAAGGCAAGAGTCCTTCTCGGACTCCAGGGCTAGATGCCAGGGTTCCCGGTGTCTACCCCCTAGATGCCAGGGTTCCTGGCGTCTAGCCTCTGGTCTCCACAAAACTTCCTTTTGCACTTTCCAAAAGCCTCGTGGACTTTCCCCTTTGGCCCAGATAAAGTGTTCTCGTGCCCAAACATTTCGGGAAACATCCGGAACCCCTTCCGGTGAATTCCGGAACCCTTCCGGAGATCAAACACTACTATCCCATATATCAAACTTTATCTCCGGACCATTCCGGAGTTCCTCGTCATGTCCGTGATCTCATCTCGGACTCCGAACAACATTCGGTCATCAACATACATAACTCATATAGTACTATATCGTCAACGAACGTTAAGTGTGCGGACCCTACGGGTTCGAGAACTATGTAGACATGACCGAGACACCTCTCTGGTCAATAACCAATAGCGGGACCTGGATGCCCATATTGGCTCCTACATATTCTACGAAGATCTTTATCGGTCAGACCGCATAACAACATACGTTGTTCCCTTTGTCATCGGTATGTTACTTGCCCGAGATTCGATCATCGGTATCTCAATACCTAGTTCAATCTCATTACCGGCAAGTCTCTTTACTCGTTCCGTAATACATCATCCCGCAACTAACTCATTAGTTGCAATGCTTGCAAGGCTTATAATGATGTGCATTACTGAGTAGGCCCAGAGATACCTCTCCAACAATCGGAGTGACAAATCCTAATCTCGAAATACGCCAACCCAACAAGTACCTTTGGAGACACCTGTAGAGCACCTTTATAATCACCCAGTTACGTTGTGACGTTTGGTGACACACAAAGTGTTCCTCCGGTAAACGGGAGTTGCATAATCTCATAGTCATAGGAACATGTATAAGTCATGAAGAAAGCAATAGCAACAAACTAAACGATCAAGTGCTAAGCTAACGGAATGGGTCAAGTCAATCACATCATTCTCCTAATGATGTGACCCCGTTAATCAAATGACAACTCATGTCTATGGTTAGGAAACATAACCATCTTTGATCAACGAGCTAGTCAAGTAGAGGCATACTAGTGACACTCTGTTTGTCTATGTATTCACACATGTATTATGTTTCCGGTTAATACAATTCTAGCATGAATAATAAACATTTATCATGAAATAAGGAAATAAATAATAACTTTATTATTGCCTCTAGGGCATATTTCCTTCAGTCTCCCACTTGCACTAGAGTCAATAATCTAGATCACATCGCCATGTGATTTAACATCAATAGTTCAGATCACCATGTGATTAACACCCATAGTTCACATCGTCATGTGACTAACACCCAAAGGGTTTACTAGAGTCAATAATCTAGTTCACATATCTATGTGATTAACACCCAAAGAGTACTAAGGTGTGATCATGTTTTGCTTGTGAGAGAAGTTTATTCAACGGGTTTGCCACATTCAGATCCGTACGTATTTTGCAAATTTCTATGTCAACAATGCTCTGCACGGAGCTACTCTAGCTAATTGCTCCCACTTTCAATATGTATCCAGATTGAGACTTAGAGTCATCTGGATCAGTGTCAAAACTTGTATTGACGTAACTCTTTACGATGAACCTTTTGTCACCTCCATAATCGAGAAACATGTCCTTATTCCACTAAGGATAATTTTGACCGTTGTCCAGTGATCTACTCCTAGATCACTATTGTACTCCCTTGCCAAAAACAGTAGGGTATACAATAGATCTAGTACACAGCATGGCATACTTTATAGTACCTGTGGCTGAGGCATAGGGAATGACTTTCATTCTCTTTCTATCTTCTGCCGTGGTGGGGCTTTGAGTCTTACTTAATTTCACACCTTGTAACACAGGCAAGAACTCTTTCTTTGACTGTTCCATTTTGAGCTACTTCAAAATCTTGTCAAGGTATGTACTCATGAAAAAAAACTTATCAAGCGTTTTGATCTATCTCTATAGATCTTGATGCTTAATATGTAAGCAGCTTCACCGAGGTTTTTCTTTGAAAAACTCCTTTCAAACACTCCTTTATGCTTTGCAGAATAATTCTACATTATTTCCGATCAACAATATGTCATTCACATATACTTATCAGAAATGCTGTAGTGCTCCCACTCACTTTCTTGTAAATACAGGCTTCACCGCAAGTCTGTATAAAACTATATGCTTTGATCAAGTTATCAAAGCATATATTCCAACTCCGAGATGCTTGCACCAGTCTATAGATGGATCGCTGGAGCTTACATATTTTGTTAGTACCTTTAGGATTGACAAAACCTTCTGGTTGCATCATATACAACTCTTATTTAATAAATCCATTAAAGAATGTAGTTTTGTTTATCCATTCGGACAGACTTAAGCATAGATACGAGTGAGAAACTCTCATCATAGTCAACACCTTGAACTTGTCGAAAACCTTTTTGCGACAATTCTAGCTTTGTAGATAGTAACACTACTATCAGCGTCTGTCTTCCTCTTGAAGATCCATTTAATCTCAATGGCTCGCCGATCAATGGGCAAGTCAATCAAAATCCATACTTTGTTCTCATACATGGATCTCATCTCAGATTTCATGGCCTCAAGCCATTTCGCGGAATTTGGGCTCATCATCGCTTCCTCATAGTTCGTAGGCTCGTCATGGTCAAGTAACATGACCTCCAGAACAGGATTACCGTACCACTCTGGTGCGGATCTCACTCTGGTTTACCTACGAGGTCCTCGGTAGCAACTTGATCTGAAGTTACATGATCATCATCATGAGCTTCCTCACTAATTGGTGTAGTAGTCACAGGAACATATTTCTGTGATGAACTACTTTCCAATAAGGGAGCAGGTACAGTTACCTCATCAAGTTCTACTTTCCTCCCACTCACTTCTTTCGAGAGAAACTCCTTCTCTAGAAAGGATCCATTCTCAGCAATGATTATCTTGCCTTCGGATCTGTGATAGAAGGTGTACCCAAAATTTTCTTTTGGGTATCCTATGAAGATGCACTTCTCCGATTTGGGTTTGAGTTTATCATGTTGAAACTTTTTCACATAAGCATTGCAACCTCAAACTTTAAGAAATGACAGCTTAGGTTTCTTGCCAAACCATATTTCATACGGTGTCGTCTCAACGGATTTAGATGGTGCCCTATTTAACATGAATGTAGCTGTCTCTAATGCATAACCCCAAAACGATAGTCGTAAATCGGTAAGAGACATCATAGATCGCACCATATCTAATAAAGTACGGTTACGATGTTCGGACACACCATTACAATGTGGTGTTCCAGGTAGCGTGAGTAGTGAAACTATTTCACATTGTTTTAACTGAAGGCCAAACTCGTAACTCAAATATTTTACTTCTGCGATCATATCGTAGAAACTTTTATTTTTGTTACGATGATTCTCCACTTCACTTTGAAATTCTTTGAACTTTTCAATTGTTTCAGACTTATGTTTCATCAAGTAGATATACCCATATCTGCTCAAATCATCTGTGAAGGTCAGAAAATAACGATACCCGCTGCGAGCCTCAACACTCATCGGACTGCATACATCAGTATGTATTATTTCCAATATGTCAGTTGTTCGCTCCATTGTTCCGGAGAACGGAGTCTTAGTCATCTTGCCCATGAGGCATGGTTCGCAAGCATCAAAATGATTCATAATCAAGTGATTCCAAAAGCCCATCAGCATGGATTTTCTTCATGCGCTTTACACCAATATGACCTAAACGGCAGTGCCACAAATAAGTTGCACTATCATTATTAACTTTGCATCTTTTGGCTTCAATATTATGAGAATGTGTATCACCACAATCGAGATCCAACAAACCATTTTCATTGGGTGTATGACCATAGAAGGTTTTATTCATGTAAACAGAACAACAATTTATTCTCTTACTTAAATGAATAACCATATTGCAATAAACATGATCAAATCATATTCATGCTCAACGCAAACACCAAATAACACTTATTTAGGTTCAACACTAATCCCGAAAGTATAGGGAGTGTGCGATGATGATCATATCAATCTTGGAACCACTTCCAACACACATCGTCACTTCACCCTTAACTACTCTCTGTTCATTCTGCAACTCCCGTTTCGAGTTACTACTCTTAGCAACTAAACCAGTATCAAATACCGAGGGGTTGCTACGAACACTAGTAAAATACACATCAATAATCTGTATATCAAATATACCTTTGTTCACTTTTCCATCCTTCTTATCCGCCAAATACTTGGGGCAGTTCCGCTTCTAGTGACCAGTCCCTTTGCAGTAGAAGCACTTAGTCTCAGGCTTAGGACCAGACTTGGGCTTCTTCACTTGAGCAGCAACTTGCTTGCCATTCTTCTTGAAGTTCCCTTTTCTTTCCCTTTGCCCTTTTCTTGAAACTAGTGGTCTTGTTAATCATCAACACTTGATGCTCTTTATTGATTTCTACCTTCATCGATTTCATCATCATGAAAAGCTCGGGAATCGTTTTCATCATCCCTTGCATACTATAGTTCATCACGAAGTTCTACTAACTTGGTGATGGTGACTAGAGAACTCTGTCAATCACTATCTTATCTGTAAGATTAACTCCCACTTGATTCAAGCGATTGTAGTACCCAGACAATCTGATCATATGCTCACTGCTTGAGCTATTCTCCTCCATCTTTTAGCTATAGAACTTGTTGGAGACTTCATATCTCTCAACTCGGGTATTTGCTTAAAATATTTAACTTCAACTCCTAGAACATCTCATATGGTCCATGACGTTCAAAACGTCTTTGAAGTCCCGATTCTAAGACGTTAAGCATGGTGCACTAAACTATCAAGTAGTCATCATATTGAGCTAACCAAACGTTCATAACGTCTGCATCTGCTCCTACAATAGGTCTATCACCGAGCGGTGCATCAAGGACATAATTCTTCTATGCAGCAATGAGGATAAACCTCAGATCACGGACCCAGTCCGCATCATTGCTACTATCATCTTTCAACTTAGTTTTCTCTAGGAACACATATAAAACATAGGGAAGTTATAACGCGAGTTATTGATCTACAACATAGATATGCTAATACTACCAGGACTAAGTTCATGATAAATTAAAGTTCAATTAATCATATTACTTAAGAACTCCCACTTAGAAAGACATCCCTCTAATCTTTTAAGTGATCACGTGATCTAAATCAACTAAACCATAACCGATCATCACGTGAAATGGAGTAGCCTTCAATGGTGAACATCAATATGTTGATCATATCTACTATATGATTCACGCTCGACCTTTCGGTCTCAGTGTTCCGAGGCCATATCTGCATATGCTAGGCTCGTCAAGTTTAACCTGAGTATTCTGCGTGTGCAAAACTGGCTTGCACCCGTTGTAGATGGACGTAGAGCTTATCACACCCGATCATCACGTGGTGTCTGGGCACGACGAACTTTGGCAACGGTGCATACTCAGGGAGAACACTTTTATCTTGAAATTTAGTGAGAGATCATCTTATAATGCTACCGCCAATCAAAGCAAGATAAGATGCATAAAAGATAAACATCACATGCAATCAATATAAGTGATATGATATGGCCATCATCATCTTGTGTTTGTGATCTCCATCTCCGAAGCACCGTCATGATCACCATCGTCACCGGCGCGACACATTGATCTCCATCGTAGCATCGTTGTTGTCTCGCCAATCTTATGCTTCCACGACTATCGCTACCGCTTAGTGATAAAGTAAAGCATTACAGCGCAATTGCATTGCATACAATAAAGCAACAACCATATGGCTCCTGCCAGTTGCCGATAACTCGGTTACAAAACATGATCATCTCATACAATAAAATTTAGCATCATGTCTTGACCATATCACATCACAACATGCCCTGCAAAAACAAGTTAGACATCCTCTACTTTGTTGTTGCAAGTTTTACGTGGCTGCTACGGGCTTAAGCAAGAACCGTTCTTACCTACGCATCAAAACCACAACAATAGTTTGTCAAGTTGGTGATGTTTTAACCTTCGCAAGGACCGGGCATAGCCACACTTGGTTCAACTAAAGTTGGAGAAACTGACACCCGCCAGCCACCTGTGTGCAAAGCACGTCGGTAGAACCAGTCTCGCGTAAGCGTACGCGTAATGTCGGTCTGGGCCGCTTAATCCAACAATACCGCCGAACCAAAGTATGACATGCTGGTAAGCAGTATGACTTATATCGCCCACAACTCACTTGTGTTCTACTCGTGCACAACATCAACGCATAAAACCTAGGCTCGGATGCCACTGTTGGGGGACGTAGTAATTTCAAAAATATTCCTACGCACACGCAAGATCATGGTGATGCATAGTAACGAGAGGGGAGAGTGTTGTCTACGTACCCTCGTAGACCGTTCGCGGAAGCGTTATATCAACGCGGTTGATGTAGTCGTACGTCTTCACGTCCGACCGATCCAAGTACCGAAAGCATGGCACCTCCAAGTTCTGCACACGTTCGGCTCGGTGACGTCCTCGCCTTCTCGATCCAGCAAGAGGGGGGAAGTAGTAGATGAGTTCCGGCAGCACGACGGCGTGGTGACGGTGTTGGTGAAGAACAATCTCCGCAGGGCTTCGCCTAAGCACTACGAAAACTATGACGGAGGATAAACTAGAGGGGACGGGGTTGCCGGCACATGGCTTGGTGTTTCTTGATGTGTATCTGGTGCTATCCCTGCCCCTCTATTTATATGTTGAGCCCTGGGGTCGAAACTTGGAGTAAAAGCCTCCTCAAAGTCGGTTTCACCCGAAAGGCAAGAGTCCTTCTCGGACTCCAGGGCTAGATGCCAGGGTTCCCGACGTCTACCCCCTAGATGCCAGGGTTCCTGGCGTCTAGCCTCTGGTCTCTGCAAAACTTCCTTTTGCACTTTCCAAAAGCCTCGTGGGCTTTCCCCTTTGGCCCAGATAAAGTGTTCTCGTGCCCAAACATTTCGGGAAACATCCGGAACCCCTTCCGGTGAATTCCGGAACCCTTCCGGAGATCAAACACTACTATCCCATATATTAAACTTTATCTACGGACCATTCCGGAGTTCCTCGTCATGTCCGTGATCTCATCTCGGACTCCGAAAAACATTCGGTCATCAACATACATAACTCATATAGTACTATATCGTCAACGAACGTTAAGCGTGCAGACCCTACGGGTTCGAGAACTATGTAGACATGACTGAGACACCTCTCTGGTCAATAACCAATAGCGGGACCTGGATGCCCATATTGGCTCCTACATATTCTACGAAGATCTTTATCGGTTAGACCGCATAACAACATACGTTGTTCCCTTTGTCATCGGTATGTTACTTGCCCGAGATTCGATCATCGGTATCTCAATACCTAGTTCAATCTCGTTACCGTCAAGTCTCTTTACTCGTTCCATAATACATCATCCCGCAACTAACTCATTAGTTGCAATGCTTGCAAGGCTTATAGTGATGTGCATTACCGAGTGGGCCCAGAGATACCTCTCCGACAATCGGAGTGACAAATCCTAATCTCGAAATACACCAACCCAACAAGTACCTTTGGAGACACCTGTAGAGCACCTTTATAATCACCCAGTTACGTTGTGACGTTTGGTGACACACAAAGTGTTCCTCCGGTAAACGGGAGTTGCATAATCTCAGTCATAGGAACATGTATAAGTCATGAAGAAAGCAATAGCAACAAACTAAACGATCAAGTGCTAAGCTAACAGAATGGGTCAAGTCGATCACATCATTCTCCTAATGATGTGACCCCGTTAATCAAATGACAACTCATGTATATGGTTAGGAAACATAACATCTTTGATCAACGAGCTAGTCAAGTAGAGGCATACTAGTGACACTCTGTTTGTCTATGTATTCACACATGTATTATGTTTCCGGTTAATACAATTCTAGCATGAATAATAAACATTTATCATGAAATAAGGAAATAAATAATAACTTTATTATTGCATCTAGGGCATATTTCCTTCAGACGACGCCACGGCGTAGCTGGAGGATCGCGTGGTGGCTCGATTGCGACGCCGGGCAGGAGGAGGCGGGAGCAGCCCACGCCGTCGGTGGTGGTTGGCACCGGCATCCGCACCAGCCGTGGGGAGCAAGGGGCGATGACGAACTCTGTGGCCGAGAGGGGCCACCTGGGTGGCGTGAGCGACCCAACGCTCAGCGCAAGCTCGAGGGACTTCTGCCATAGAGACAACGGACGCGCGCACAGAAGGAGAGCTTCGGCACGCCCCGTACCTGGCACGCCAAATGTCGGATTCAGGGCTCCACGGAGCCGAGAAATGTTCGAACTCTGGAGTGTATGCGAAGAACTCAACCTCTCCAGCCAGCCAACTCGTCGCTCTCATGGCCTAGCTCGATGAACAGGAAAGGAAAGGGACACAACAGTTTACCCAGGTTCGGGGCACCTTGATGTGTAAAACCCTACTCCTGCTTTGGGGTGGATTAGCCTCGCGAGGGGCTGAGGATGAACTAGTACAGGGGAAGAACAACCTCAGGAGGTCTGTTCTTGTGTTGGTGTGAGCTAGAGAAGTCTCGTGGAGGTCTCTCCTCTCTACGGTGGTGGCTAAGCTATATTTATAGGGGCCTTGGTCCTCTTCCTCCAAAATGAAGGCGAGAAGGGATCCCACAGTGGCCAATTTTGAAGGAGGACGAGTAGTACATCCTATCACGACGGAAGGTGGACTTCGCCTGCAAAGCGCCCGCTCGTGACGCCGTAGTGGGCTCAGTGATGATATCCATCCTGGCGGTCTTGGTCTCGTTGCACTGCAATGGAAACCTTTGGCTGAGTCCTCGGAACCCCGCGTCTGCGCTTACCTCCTTAGCACCAAAGAGGAAACCTGCCTCTCTTCCCCCGTTGGCGCCCGTCTGGCCTTGGTCGTCATGGCTTGCGTCACCCAAACCTCATGAGGTGGGTGCTTGCATAGGAATCTCCGCTCCTCGGGAGGCCACCTGGGGAGGTTGCTCCCTCCGGAGGTCTTGGTGTCGTTCGTCTCGCGAGGGTCTTGTCTTGCCGAAGCTAAAGATGGGTTGTACCAGGCCGTCGATGGAGCCATGCCGTGGGCCGCAGGCAGGCAAGTCTGGGTACCCTGGTTCTCAGAACGCCGACCCCTAAATCGAACACCGCCCATCCGCGGATTGGGGAGACCAGTCCGTGGAAACTGATGTGTGAGCCGGTCATCCAACTATAGCCGCATATATACGCCCCATTTATTTAAGTCTGCATGCTCAAAGTAACTGGATATGAAGTTTCAGTTTAGCTAAACGATGTTCAAATGCAGCAATACTTCTAATTTCAGTACTACAATCCAACAAAGTATTCAAATTATAGTAGTTTAAACTTGAACTCAACTAGCACATATGTACTAGATGCCCCCTTTAACCGCCCACAAATCCTCAATCAAATCTTTCTTCAGTTGCTCATGAATTGCTCGATGCCGAATTGGTTGATGTGTTTGAATAGACTCATCTAACGTGGCCGGATTCTGCTTTGGAAGTTTGATAGGCTCACACATGTTCTCGAATTCCAGAGCTACGGCAGCATCCTCACCCTCATCCTTCACGATTATGTTGTGCATGATCACACAATATGTTATCACCTCCCATAAGATTTCCGGATCCCATTGTGTAGCAGGTCCACAAACAACTACAAAACGGGCCTGAAGAACTTCAAATGTCCTCTCAACATCCTTTGAAATTGAGAACATGCTATTCCGCACACTCCGCGTCTGCAAGGACCGTTTGCATCATCACCGTCTCATCTGTGTAGTCATCCTTGTCGGATGACTCAATATAGTGCTTGTATATGTACTCCATATCCGAATCCATTGCTTCAAATAAGAAGGGGCAAAAAATAGCACGTAAATTTCACCGAACACTTCTGGGGCATGATGACTACCGTGGGGACGGATGGTACATGTGAAGCGGACGGCGGAGAGGTGTGGACCGGCGGCGGAGGACAACCGCTATGGAGCCCGGGTGTAGTGGTGGAGGTGACGGAGTCGTGGAGTTTCGAAAAGGGTATGTCGGGGCGGCCGGGATGGTGGAGCGGCAGCGTCGACAAGACAGCAAACGAATGCATAGACAGATGAAAGGATGAAGGCGGGGTGTAGAGGTTTGGGGTGGACTGGAGGTGTCGGAGTCCTACGTAGTTGCTGTCGAGACTCCCGCAAAGCCCCATGGTTGGTTCCGATTGACGAAAAAAAAAAGATGTGACATACATACCACCCATCATACACAACTTGCACGATGTATATTCTCCTCCATTATCGTCTCGTACAACCACCCATCACGATCGTTTAATTTCTGCAAGCAGCAAGCAGCAACCACCAAAACTGTAGCGTTTATGGAAATAGCTGCGAATTGAACACTGGACCTGTACCACAGCTAGAGAATATACAATCTTTGATCAATGCTAACTTCCGATCATACGCGGATCGCTTGACCTCGTCAAAACCCATGTATGCAAGACTGCAACAGCTAACTTGTTTCCTGTTAGATAAACGTATACATAACTACTTGCTTATTTGCATATCCAGTAATTTGTACTGTGTTAATTACTCAGTAGTGGGCTACTAGTTGACTAGATTAAAGTAGCCAAGAAAGAGTTGCTGAGATATGAACAAAGCGTACTAGTTTAGTGATTTTAGTCCAATATATATAGTCAGCTGGAAGCTAGTGCTCATAGATGACCTGTCACTGATCTGGTCGCGCTCACGATATGTACGTCGTTCGCGTTCCCTCTATATTCCACGGTCTAGTTGGTTGGTCCTGCAGAAGAAATTCAAAGTTTTATGTGAATTAATGCATGCTCGTGGCGTTCTGCAGATTTTCTGGATCTCTTAGCTTGAATCTTTTTCGAGGGGCCTACCTCTGTTGAATTCTGACGATTGAAGACCGGCGAAGAATAGGCATATACATGTTACAACCCGGATGCATTACGAGGGCATCTTTAAGGGCGTTCCATAAATTTCCTCCCGCATTCATCCTTGTATAAGGGACCAGTCCGCGAATATGGATGTGTGAAACGGCCATCCAACATTACCCGCATATATTTTAAACATTTTTTTGAAAAACCAAACGAAGTCATGCAAACACGACAGATTACATTGAAGTTTGGACATAAACAAATGATTTTTAGACCCTATATCGGACAACCACCTTGTCCTGCCGCCATCGTCGTCATCATCGTTGTCGTTGTCCCTCCAACAGTGCAAGGATGCCGGAGGGCCGCGACAGCCTTGTCCGGTGGCTGCTTGGCGCTCGTGAAGGAGCCGCTCTGCCTCCTGTTGCGTGGTGCGGAGGGCCGGCTTGACCACTGCCGACGACGCCCTGGGAGCGGCCTTGCCCTTGCCGGCGTCGGCGAAGCAGTCGCTAAGCGACCATTTCTCGCCGGCAAGGCGACGGCGGCGCCTGGCACCCGTCTCCGCGGTGCTGACGAAGCGGTCGAGTGGCCATGCTGCAGCGAGCTCCGGGTCATTCCGGACCTATACTGGTGCCACGTCCGTATTGGCTAACAGGGAGCGGCGACTGACATTGCGCCTGTCGTACCTCGCCTTCTGTCGCGTCGTGCGCTCCGCCTCAGACACCACGGCTCAAGAGCCGGAGGCACCGCCATAACCGCCACCTCCGAGGTATTGAAGGATACGGTCACGCGCCTTGGCGGTCACGGTCGGCAGCTCCTCCTTGATCGAGCGGCTCCTTCACGTGGCCTGTTGTGGCACTTTTTTTTCCTTCATCTTGACTCTACTTGCGAGCTTGTACTCAATCTAAGACATGTTGACTACTTGCTTAATAAAATGGTTGTATTTTATATGTACTAACCTATCTCACGAGTTTTGTTAACTTTTGTGTGGATGAAGTATTTTTAAGATCGAGGAGAGACATCGATATGAGATGAAAAAAGAGCAGGAAGGGCCTAAGATTGGGGATGTCCAAGGCACCACAGGGTGATACCCAATAAGACTCAAGCGTCTAATCTTAAGGATGCCCTGGAAAGCACCTCATCTGTAGTCATCAACAATTATTGGTATGTCTCAGTTGGACCTAAGTTTTTATTTGTTCACATGATATGTGCTTTGTTTGAAGCGTATTTTTTGTTTTCTTTTAGGTTTGTTTGCTGGTCATTACAATCATCATGTTCTGGTTCTGGTCACACTTCTAGAAAGACACACATTGGTCTATTATTTATAGAATGCTCATTGATCTTCACTTATATCTATTTGAGTTGACGCTTTTATAGAATTTTCTCTTACACTTCACTTGTACAAAATATTAGGACTCTCTTGCCTCACTTACATCTTTTTAGAGAGTTGAATAGTAATGGGTAATTTTCATGAATGTTATATTGGTCCTAAAAATAATATGTATGTAGAAGTGGTATAATAAAAACTTGCATGAACTTGTAGATCAATTGAAATTGATAATTAGGTTCTTTGCAATAATTTTGAGATAAGGTGTGTGTAATTTATTTATGTGTAGCCTTAAGGACTTGCGCGAAGTAGTGAAAAGGTGTCATAAGATCATACATGTTAATACTTGTGGTCTTTTAAGTGAACCTAATTATGAAGGGTGTAAGTTAAAGAACATTGTAAGTAAACGCCTTGTAGAATGGGCCAGGAAGCGTAGCGGACTTTGGTTCATCAAACTCACCCATGGAGTAATCGGTCTTGTGGTTCACATGGCGTAAACTATCAAGTCTTACTGAGTTTGGTTTATGAGTTGTGGTCTTTCAAGCACTTCCACCTATCCATATTTTGTTAGGCTCTTCGGTACCGTGCATTGCCCATTCTCACCTCGAGACATGGCTCATACATCCCCGGTGCATCCAATCCCCATGAGATGATTCACTCTCTCACACATAACCATATTATATCTTCCTCAATACAACCATCATACCTACCTATTATGACATTTTCATAGTCATTCCGAGATATATTGCTATGCAACTTGCATTGTTACTATTCATGACTTGATCATTCATTGTCATTTTGCTTTGCATGATCATATAGAGCTGACATGATATTTGTGGCAAAGCTACTATTCATCGTTATTATACATGTTATGCTAGATCATTGCACATCCTAGTATACTGCCAGAGGAATTCATATGTAGTCATCATTTTCAGAGTTGTAAGTAAATAAAAGTGTGATGCATTCTAGAGTGTGCCCCTACTAGTGAGCTATAAAAAAGTGGCCAAAAAGAGCTCATCAAAACATGAGAGAAAATGAGAGGGGGCCACACTACTATCCTTTTACCACACTTGTGCTTTAAAGTAGCACCATGTACTTCATGTAGAGAGTTTTCATGATTTTCATTTCTATATGGTAGTGTGGTTTTTCCATTATAAAACTTTGTTTGTATAATCCAATGACGAGCTTCCTCAAATGCTAGAGTTTTTCATAAGCAAGAAAGTTGGATGCACACCCACTTAATTGCATTAAAGAGCTTTCATATACTTATAGCTCTAGTGCATATGTTGCATGGCAATCCCTACTCCTCACATTGATATCGATTGTAAGGCCTCTCCATTGCCTATCGATCAAGTTGCATTGATGTGAGAATTTCTTATACCTTTTTGTCCTCCCATTAAAAAATCATCAACATTCTCTTTGCCATCCTAAGTAATAAAACCAAGGCTTGTGAATTAAGCATTAAGAGAAGTGCTAAGTAGTTGAACAGAGCTCGTCACGGATTCGGTTATTTGACTGAAGCACTTGGTTGTGTTATGGGAAGATGTTTGGATATGATAAAGCCTTGAGTGATTGGGGACATCTATATGACATCATCAGTATTAATTGGTATTACATGAAAGCATTAATCCATGAAAAGCAATAGTATTTTTTTACACATTTTGATGTTACTGGCCTGTTATCAATTATAAGGTTATTACCTTGAATCACTTTTTTCATGAGTTCACATCATTGTTACATCATTTGATCAAGATCATGTTAGATAGCATTCAACTTCAAAAATTATATTTTTGACCATTTATCTACTCGAGGACTAGCATGAATTAAGCTTGGGGATGTTGATATGTCTCAAGCATATGTATAATTTCTGATTGGTTCATGCTATTATATTATCATTTTATATACTTTTATAGAAATTTATACTACTTTTATGGACTAACCTATTAATTTAGTGCCCGGTGCAAGTTCCTGCATTCTACTTTTTTTGTTTCATAGGAAATCAATATCTACGGAGGTCAAAATACATTGCCGATTTAACACGATTTTTTTGGGCAACAAGAAACACAGGAAGCTTCGAGAGGAGTCAAGACAAGCCACGAGGGGCCCACACAAACAGGTGGTGCGACCACTGGATGGTCACACACCTCGTCCATGTGGGGCCCATAGATTCCGCCTTGACTTGATTCCATCACTAAAATTCCCTATAAATATTGAAACCATCTGTTGCGCCTCCAGAAGAACTTTATTGCCATCGCAAGCCTCTGTTCCGAAGAGAACCTATCTAGAGCCCTGTTTCAGAGCCCTGCCGAATTGGGGAAGCCATTGCTGGAGGCCTCTTCATCAGCATGGTTGCCTCTATGACCATGTGTGAGTAGTTCCTTTAGGACCTACGGGTCCATGGTAGTAGCTAGATGGTTCTCTCTCTATCTCTCACTTTTGGATCTTCAGTACCATGCTTGTTGGGACATGATGAATTGTCACTTTATGATTAGATTGTTTATTGATTTCAGTTGAATCTATTTGACTTTTCTTGTTGCATAATTAAATAGATTTATAATGCTCCATGATCTATATATTTTATTTGGCCAAGTTCAATTGATTTATCTTCGGCAGGAGTAGTGCTTTGTAGTGGGTTCAATCTTGTGGTGCTCTAACCCAGTGACAATAAGGGCCAAGACATGTTTTGTATTGTTGCCACTAAGGATAAAACGACGGGGTTTTGTCATATTGATTGACTTCTTCTTGTCAACATTATGTCATCTTGCTTATTGTGATACTCTATTTCTTGCGAACTTAATACCTTGAGATGCATGATGAATAGCGGTTTTCGGGTGGAGTATTAGTAATAGTTGCAGTTGGATTTACAGTCTACATATCACAGATGTAATGCCTATATGAGATTATGCAATAAATGATCATAGTCATAAATATTGCAATCTTTTAAATTGCCCAACTGTAATTTATTTACCATGTCATTCGCCTATTTTTGAGAGAGAAATGCCACTAGTGAACCTTTGGCCCCCGGGTTTATTCTCCATCAATACAAACTTCTACAAAATAGTTTTTTTATTTGCCTCTTTTTATTTACCATATCACTTTACCACTACTATGTATCTCTATTAGTTTTAATCTTGTAACTAGCAAGACAAGGGGCTTGACAACCCCCTTGCCACGTTGGGTGCAAGTTTATTTTGTTTGTGTGCAGGTGCTGCTTAACTTGTTAGTTTATACGCTCCTACTGATTCGATAAACCTTGGTTCTTAATTGAGGAAAACTTTGCTATCTACTTCACCCTACCTCTATGGGGAAACTCAACGGCTCCTACGAGAGTAGCAAGCTGTATCCTGCAGGGGCACCTGGGTTCTGGGGAAGCAAGGAACCGAGGAGATAGAGGGGACTATAGGAGCATTATTCGCTGGCCAATGCCACACAGAGGTGACCGGCGCCCGGCTGGGCAGGCCGAAAATCGAGAAGGATGGTCGGACGGGGCACGGCGGTGGACTGTGACTGCCTGGCACACGATAGGGTAGGGTTTTCCTTTGCGTCTCTTTATCGTAAGCGATGTCAGTCCCTTTTGGTTAATCCCAATTTGGTGCCTTAAGCACTGGTTAACAGCTTTTTCTTATAGGGTGCAAACTCCCCACGTATGCTAGGTTAGTAGTTGCCGGCTCATATACCCCGGTTTATTATTGTCCTACTTTTTCCTTATTGATTTGTTCTATCGGTTTTTTATTCAGTTTCTTCTTTTTTGGTTTTCCTCTTTCTATTTTTTTCCTTTTTCGCCCTTTTTTGTGAACAATTTTTGGATTCCTGGAATTTTATCCAAATTCCTGAACTTTTTTCAAATTCGTAATTTTTTAGCCCGTGAACATTTTTTAAAATTCACAATCTTTTTTTCAAATTTGATGAACTTTTAAGTTTTGCTATTTTTTCAAAATTCGTTATCTCTTTTTCAAATTCATGAACTTTTCTCAAATTCGTGAATGTTTTTCATTTTTGCGACTTTTTTAAATTTGTACAAACTTTTTTCAAGTTCACGATGATTTCGAATTGTTTTTTTATTCCTTTTCAAAACTATGATCTTTTTATAAAAGTTGTAAAGTTTTTTTCAAAGTCAATGGTCAACTCATCAACCAGTCATCTAGTGGGCATAGTTTAAACAACTGGACCGATGACCGACCCGATGAGCCTATCGGTTCAAGTTTCCACCGATCGGACTGTCGGTTCATCGGTTCATTGTCTGGCATTTTACAATTAAATAATATATACTAGGTATAAATACTCCCTCTATTCCTAAATATAAGTCCTTTTAAAGATTCCAATATAGACTACATACAAAGTAAAATGGTGAATCTACACTCTAAAATACATTTATATACATCCGTATGTAGTCCATATTGAAATCTCTAAAAAGACTTATATTTAGGAAAAGAGAGAGTATATGTTGATGGTGTACTAAAAGAAGGATCAAATGGCACTGTTTCCTCGTAATAGGCAACGAAGTGAGCTCGGCCTAGTGGTTATTGGGCCAAGGTTTGGCTACGGCCGTCGACGTTGCCATGCGCACTTCTCCAAGAATAAAGAGAGTCCCCGTCAGGAAAACCCTATTGGACGCTCGCTGCGTCCAGTTGTCGAGGCTTCGCACAGAGAAGCGAGCGACTAGCGATCAAGATGGGCCGGCCCAGTCACGAGATAGCACAAGCGCTACAGCGTCCCGGTTTTGGGAACCTTCTGGAGGGTTCCTGAACGGTTTTGGGAACCTTCTGGAAGGTTCTTGAACCGGGTTTTCACTGGTTTTTTCTGTTTGCTTTTTCTTTATAGTTTTTTCTTTCTCTTTTTCTTTCTTCGTTTTTCTGTTTCTTTATTTCATCTTTCAATTCCTTTTTCTTTTCTTTTTATTTTCTTTTTGTTCATGTTTCAAGTTATGTTTGGGAGTTTCAAAAAATAATCCAATTTCAAAATTTGTTCACCAAATCCAAAAAATGTTCATGTTTTCAAATTTTGCTGCGAGTTTTCATAAATGTTTCCATTTAAAAAATTGTTCGCAAATTGCAAAAAATGTTCATGCTTCAATTTTTGTCCGGGAGTTTCGAAAAAATGTACGCAAGTTTTAAAAACTGTTCATGTGTTCAAGTTTTGTTCGGGAGTTTCAAAAAATGTTCCAAGTTTTAAAAAATGTTCAAGTATCCAAAATTTGTTTTCGAATTTGAAAAATGTTCGGGTTTTGGGAGACTTTACAAAAATGTTCCCATTTCCAAAAATTGTTTGCATTTTTCGAATTGTTGAGTTTTTACAAATTTTGTTCTCAATTTCTAAAAGTGTTCGCTGTTTCATACAACCTTCATGTTTTTTTTCTCAAAAATAGCGTTTCTCAAAAATGTTCGCACTTCCAAATTTGTTTGGAATTTTTCAAAATTGTTCTCTATTTTAAAATATGTTCCCAAGAAACAAAAAATGTTCGTGCTTTACAAAATTGTTCATGCTTCCAAATTTGTTCAGGATTTTTCAAAATTGTTCTTCGTTTCAAAATTTGTTCTCAAGGTTCAAAAAATGTTCGTGCTTCAAAAAATAATCCGCGCTTCCAAATTTGTTCTCAAGATTCAAAAATCGTTCATGCTTCATAAAAATGTTCACAAACTCCAAAAATGTTCAATTTCCGAAAAATGTTTGGGAAATTCAAACTTTTCGGTTTTCATAAAAAAAATTCACATGTCCAAAAAATGTTCATGTTTCCAAATTTGTTTACAAATTCAAAAAATTGTCCACAAGTTTATTTTTTTTACTAATTCAAAAAATTGTTCCTGTTTCCGAAATTTGATCACATATTCCAAAAAATATGTGAACAATGAAATTTACAAGCTCTATGTCAAAAAATATTCCAAAAATTTGTTCACATGTTAAAATACTGTAGGATGATTTACAAGCTCTACGTCAGAAATTTCTTTTTGAGATTGTAACATGCAAGGACAATGAAATTCAGCTGCCGTTAGTAACTTCTTTCCTGCAGAGACATGTAAGTTCTCTATTCTTTTCTCTTCTATGGAAACAAAAGAGATGTTATTTTCTTAGAGCCTGTTCTGTTCTTTCATACCGAACAGTGAAATTAATTTCTTCTAATCGCGTATATGTTTCTTCTAATTCTTCTTTCTATTCTCAAGGGTCTCATTAATACTGTCACCTTCAAGGGAAGTGCACTGCAAGATTCAACTCAAAGGAATACTTTCATGGGAAAAATGTTTCCTTACCGATAGAGCTATCTTTTTTTTTTCTCTTGCTGATCTAGTGATAGTTTCTTCCAACAACTTCAACTGTAAACAATGTCTGAAAACAGCTGAAACAGTTATGAAAACGAGCAGTAAGACATGTACTTTTTTTTGTCTTTCATGACGCCTTGGTGATACTATCATCACTCAATTTCATCAAGATGTAAGCTTACCACTTTTATGACAGTTTTAGAAGTACCACTTTGTAATAAATGTAAAATGAAATTTCATGTTTTTTAATAATTAAAAACTAGTTGAATCAATAGGAACAGCACCTGGTTTCATAAAAATGGAACCTACAACCATTGTTTAGTAAATTCAAGGTTTTTGTCTTTCATGTTTCTTTGGGAAACAGTTGAAACTGTACCATTGTTTAGTTTATACAAGGAAAACAGAAGAAACAGTAGAAACAGAAGAAACAGTGAAAAACAGCAGGGACAACAATCAGTGGAACAGCTTCGCGAAGCAGAATCAACGAAGCGGTAGAAACAGTTCAAAACCAGGGAAACGCGCGCCTCGCGGCCCACAAAGCCCGCCAGTCAGCTGCTCCTGTGCGAAGCCGCACCTAGTTGACGCAGAATGCGTCACATAGGAGTTCCCTCCCCGTCAGGCGTTTATAGTCTCGATTCACGCGGGACAGAGCGCAGCCTCGCCGGAAGGCGATCCCCAGACTGGGCTGGCCCACGCACGTGGGAGGCCACAACTTCATTTTTCTGCTTTCCCACATTTTTTTATTTTTGTTTTCTGCTTCATTTTTTATTTTTTTATAATTTACAATAATAAGTATATATATCAAAAAATGTACATAAAAAATTTGAAATTTTTTAATCAAGCATTTAAAATTTTAATGGGTACATAAAACATTTAAAATGTTAATTGAGTATTTGAAAATGTTAATCAAGCACTTTAAAATTTTAAATGAGTAAATAAAAATGTTTTCCATGTATATGAAAAAGGCATAGAGAAATTATACAATGTGTATGAAACAAATGTTGATAATATATGTTTTTAAATGTGTATTTAAATTTTGATCTTGTATTTAAATTTTCTTAATGTTTATAATCAAACGTTGATCATATGTTGACATTTTTTATGGCACTAAACTTTTTTTCAAACACAATATACATGTTTAATGTTTTTTAAATACGTAATTAACTTTTAATTCTTGTTGTGTCTACTTTTATTTGATTTACGGTGTACATTTTTATGTACAGGTTTAACAAGATCAACATTTTTCATATGAACAAAAGAAAAACAAAGAAAACAACGAAAACCAAAAAAGAAACAAAGGAAATAAACTAAAGAATTAAAATAAAAATGCTAGAGGAAACCATTGCAAAAAGCATGGAAAGCAGCGAAAACCGAAAAGAAACAAAGAAAACCGATGAATACAAGAAAGATAAAAAAACAAAGCACCAATGAAAACCAAGAAAGAAGCATAAATAAATCAAATGAAAAACAAATGAAAAATGATAAAGAAACTAAGAAAACTGGTGAAAAACAAGAAAAAACAAAGAAAACCGACAAAGAAAGAAAGAAACCGAAAAGAGGAAAAAAAACAAATAAACCCACATTCGAACCAGCAAAGTGATCATGAGCAAGCGAGCAATAAAAAAGGCAGAAATGGGAAGGCCTTGTTGCTATGTGAAAAAGCTATTCCTTCGGGCAAGAGAAGCTGCCGACTCGCGTGAAACAAAAAATAGCTCTCGCTTTCCTCGTCGACGTTCTTCACCTCTGCTCGACCGCTACGGTAGAGGGTTAGGAGTGGGCTGTACCCCAGGCCATTTTTTTTTCTGATAGGCGGTTAATTTTTCCCAAGCATGCAATGGAGAGAAATAGTAAGACTTGAGGGTCATTTGGTTTGTAGCCTAAGCTTGCCACGCCTAATCTTAATCGTGCCACAATAGCTTAGACATGTGTTTGGTTTATTGTCACATTTGTGGCTTGCCACATTTTTCTAGCCACTTGGTCCACATGTCATAGGCTTAACTTTTTGTCAAATCTTGTCACACTTATGGTGTTCATTTTATAAGCCACATTTTTTGTGGCAGCCACATTTTGCCTAAGCTTAGTTGTGGCAAAGTTAGCCATGAACCAAACAGGCTCTTAGTCACGTGAATGCCTCGTTTCATGCAGAGTCCTATGGCGTGGGCAGAGAGCAAGGCGCCGCATCGTTCAACCAGTAGACGCCGCTGCATGGTATCCATGAGTCTGTACGCCCCTGGTCTAGGGAAGGTGTGATCATGACTTTGCGTTGGGACTCTAATTTCTGTCACGGTGTAGCAGCACTTTCCTTGTGCCGTCCGCATGCATGCTATGCAGGGAGCCGGCTCCTCTGACATGCAGGGGCCTAGTGCTTCCTTTATGCAAAGCAAGATCCCTATAAATACCCTCAAGCCTTCTTCTTATCGACACCAACAAGCAGTTCTCTCTTGCACACACATCAATCGATCACAAGTTCATCACACACACAGCCAGAGCTCCATCCATCACCTCGAGTCGTCAAGGGCCATGGCACAAGGGCAAGCAGCACGGGCCACGAGGGAGGCCGTGCCCACGGTGTCCCGTGTGGCTATCATCGGCAGCGGGATGAGCGGGCTCGCGGCCGCCAAACAGTTGGCGGCCTACGACCCCGTGGTGTTCGAGGCGACGCCGTCCGTGGGCGGGGTGTGGAAGCACTGCGTGTACCGCACCACGCGGCTCCAGACGCCACGCGCGAACTACGAGTTTTCCGACTACTCATGGCGCAACCGAGACGACCCCGCGTTCCCGACCCACACCGAGGTCGTCGACTACCTCGAGGGCTACGCCGACGAGTTCGATCTCTGGCGCTACATCTCGTTCGGGTCCAAGGTGGTGGACATCAAGTTCCTCGGCGGCGTCGAGGCCGGGTTCACCGAGCAGTGGAGCGGCACCAGCAAGGCTCCGCTCCGGGGCAAGCCCACGTGGGAGGTCGGCGTCGCCACCGGCGGCTCCGACACTGTTCAGGTACTACCATATATACTTTGTGTGCTTGCTTTGCAAGATTGCTTTTACATACTGTGCACCGTGTTGTCATAAATTCAATCGACCTCACGCGCATATTTTATGACGGGAATGTGCAGTATTACAAGTTCGAGTTCGTGGTGATGTGCACGGGGAAGTACGGCGACGTGCCGCGGATGCCGGTGTTCCCGCCGGGAAAGGGGCCGGAGGTGTTCAAGGGGACGGTGATGCACTCGCTGGACTACTGCAAGCTGAGCAAGGAGGAGACCGTTGAACTGATGCGAGGCAAGAAGGTTGTGGTGGTTGGGTACAAGAAGAGCGCTATCGATCTAGCCAACGAATGTGTTCAGGCAAACCAAGGTGCGTAAAAGCACACTCCCATAGTTAGCTATAGCTTCTACTGTGTGTCCAAATTCTCCTAAGAGAAGTGCATTTTGTTATCCCTCAACTTATGAAAATTCTCTTAAGAGTAAATTTTGTCCCAATTCTCCTAATTAAGAGTAAACCAGGTCTTGGCCGAGGAATCTACTATTCGATATTAAGTGTTGGGGCAGGAAGGCTGCACTAAGATGTGGACAAAACTGTGCCACATCAAGTTAAAATCACGTTTGACCAAGGAAGGTCACTGTCAAAGACTTGAGAGTTGGGAGGTTGCACTAAAAAAATTCAGGGACAAAAACCACATTTTTTGATAAGTTGAGGGATGAAAATGCACTTTACTCATCTCCTAAAACATGGATCGGTCGATTAACTGATTGTGTTTGCTTTGCTTTTTTTTTGGTTGGGACCAAGACCAACTATACCTGTTCATGGACAACCCGGGCCGAACCTGAAGCCCGACATTCGGGCCGGGCTTAGGCTCCAGTTTCTCGCTCGAAGCCTAGCCCGAAAAATGCCTGAAATGACTATATTTTTTTTTATTTGAAATATAGGTATAATAAATTAATAAAGTATCCCAAATATGATTTATCTATACTAATATAAAAAGACCCACAGGGGTAGATTCAATTAATCTCGGCCATCAAATCATGTCAATCCAACGACCTAGACTGCTTCAATGTCGAGTGCTCAACACGTTTAGCGTGCAGTTAATTTCATGCCAAAATAATGCTAATCACATAATAACACGCAAATAATATCCTACTTAATATCCACATGCATTTAATATACTTTTAAATTAACGTGCATTGCACATACACAATGACTAGTTTAATTAAAAAATACCACTGTTCATGTGCTTCAGGCCGGGCCGGGCTCGGGCTTGGGATTTTTTTGTCGGGCTTTGCCAAGCCCGGCCCGAGGAATTATCAGGTTTAGGACCAACTTATAAGTTAGGTACCTGAAAATAAAAGTCCATCGGTCACTTTCAACCAGAGCCGTTAGGTCTTCATCCAATAATAAAAAACAGATCGCACATTGTTCATCTTCTAACTCACTCTCTTCTTCCTCGCGACGCTGTTCACCTGCCTCGCCCTAACCGTCGGCCTCCATCACCCGCGGCCGGCCAGCGCTACCGTGCACAGCCTCTCCGCCCCACCCTCCCCTCGACCTCCCCCCACCGCCGTTGTTGGCTGCCGCCCCGGCCATCCCTCTATGCCCCGCCGCAACAAGAACCCCGGCGATCCCTTGCACCCCCCCCCCCCCCCCTAACGATAGATAACGTGTCATGGCTTCCCCCCACCCCTAACGATAGATAGTGGGGTTGTCTTTTCCGGCGAGTTCTATGGCCACGTCTGCATGCGAGATAAAATTTCAGGTATCTGATAAATAGCAAAACCGTGTTTTGTTTGTTTGAAAGGCGAGGGCGGGCAGGCGTGCACGATGCTGGTGCGGACCCTGCATTGGATGGTGCCGTCATACTCCATCTGGGGCTTGCCATTCTTCCTGTTTTACTCGACACGTTTCTCTCAGTTCTTCTACGAGCGGCCCAACCAGGGCTTCTTCAGATCCCTCCTGTGCCGCCTCACGAGCCCACTGGTAAGTATGTGTACGTCATAATTCGCAGCCGTGAAGAACATTACTTATTGCAAAAACCATGCATGCACAACTTTGTCATGACAGCAGCAACCATGCATGCATGCATGCATGAATTTTGGTGGTGCAGAGGGCAGGTGTGTCGAAGTTCATCGAGTCGTACCTGTCGTGGAAGCTGCCGCTGGCCAAGTATGGTCTAACGCCGGACCACCGCTTCGTCGAGGACTATGCCAGCTGCCAACTGGCCTTCCTCCCGGAGGGCTTCTTCGACATGGCGGACCGCGGCCTGCTGCGCTTCAAGAGGGCCCCCGACGGCTGGTGGCTCTCGGAGAACGGCGTCGTCCTCAAAGACGGCACGGAGGTGGAGGCCGACCTCGTCTTCCTCGCCACCGGCTTCGAGGGCACGGACAAGCTCCGCGAGGTCCTCCCCAAGCCCTTCCGCGGCGTCCTCGTCAACAAGTCCTCCATGATACCGCTCTACCAGTACGTGTACAGTAGTATGTTTATCGTCGGCTCCACGTGCATGCATGTACCCAGTGGCTGATGACTGATGTGTCTGTGCAGCGGCACGATCCACCCGCTGATCCCGAACATGGCGTTCGTGGGGTTCGTGGAGAGCGCGTCGAACCTGCGCACATCCGAGCTGCGATGCCGATGGCTGGCGGGGCTGCTGGAGGGGCGGTTCGAGCTGCCGACGGTGAAGGCCATGATGGGGCACGTCGCCAGCGAGGCCGACGCCATGCGTCGCACCACGCGGTTCTATCGCCGCCACTGCATCTCCACCTACAGCATCCACGACAAGGACGGCATGAGCGCCGACCTAAGCTCGGCCACGCTCCGCAAGGCCAACTGGATCGCCGAGCTCTTGGCGCCAAACAACAAGCAGGACTACTAGGAACAGTAACTACATTTACTCGACCGCGTCAACAGACGAGCGGTCGAGTACGTACGTGATTCTGGGTTATATTCTTGTACTCTACAGTGTTAATGTACTAGTACATTCACTCGACCGCAGCTAGCTAAACAATAATATCGCTAATAAGAATTTCTATAGACGTATGTAATATGCTGAACTACTGGGAAATACATTTTGGTTCCTGGTTGTATTTACGTGGGATTTTTTTAAATAATTAAACAAAAAGGCAAAATCGTTCATAAGTATTTTTAGAATAAACTTGACTTACTTTTGCATGAGTATATAAATTTTGACGAACAAAAAACCAATGTTGACTTCGGAGCGAAAAAGACAATTTGTTTGCTATTATATGTCACTATTCACATTATTTTAACCAAAAATTTGTCTTCTTTGAAAAGAAGTCAAAGGGGAACTTTCTTTTTATGAAAGTTTTCTCACAAGTACAATGAAAGGTCAAGTTTATTTCAAAAATATTTTTAGAAATTTTTTACTTTTTGTTGAATTACTAAAAAAAATCCATATAGGGTGTAGATGTTCCCATAGATCAAACGTCCGCGTCCCTGAACAACTGCACTTATTTTGACCTCCGTGTTGCGGGTGGGATGGGGGTTGTGGAGCCTGACCAGGAGAAATCCATGGCTGGCCGCCGCGGCACCCAAGGGCGCCATTCTTCCTCCTTGGAGGCGTTTTTCAGGTCAGCCTTCCTCCACCGACCATCATCTAGCCTCCCGGGTGAAAGACCTAACCTTGGTGGGCGGCGACGACGCTCTCGGTGCCCTTCTCCTTGAAGGCGCCGCCTTTGGGAACTATTTGCTTGGTGAACGATGTTGGCGTGTGTTTGGTGGCAGCCTTGGTGTGTCCTCTTCATCCAAGTTTGATGATATCCCTCCTGTGCGGCCGGGCCATGGGAAATTCTGCTTGAGAGAAGCTTTGGCGACTCATCGGGTGTACGTGGATCCTCTCTATGTGTCCATCCTCCGGCCGCAACAACATTGTTGTTCTAGGTGGAACGTCTTCATCTTCCGACGGTGCGGCGCTTATCGATCCAGGCGAAGAGGTTGTGTCCTCCTTCGGAGATGGAATTGGATGGTTGTGTGTCCTCCTTCAGAGATGGAATTGGATGGTTGTGTCGTGCCGGGACCCATAGTTGTTTGGTGATCACATTCCCTGTTGATGTCGGTCGTCCCTTCTCCTCCATGTCGGCATGGTCCTAGTTCCTTGGTGCTTCGTTCTCGGAGGAGGGCCTCGATGCCTTCAGCTACGTGCTTCTTTTATTTATCCTTCTAGTCTGTAGCGTTTGAGGCTCTGTTAGCTGCTTGCTTTTTAGCGCATACATATCTTACCTTTTTTTTGTATTTCCTTCCTTAAGTTCCGTGTGATATGTAATCATGGCCGGTTGATGGCTATTTTAATTTAAAGTCGGACTAGGCTCGAGCCCCATCTCTAAAAAACGTATGTAACATGCTTCATCGGTATTGTACCTTTGTGTAAGTCGTCATATTATGAGAAAAGCTTTTGTTCTGCTTTATAAATAAAGCTACTAGCAAGTTGTTGCGCAACGAGGTGCTACCTTCTACACGTGCGGTGGCCGGCTGGTGGTGCTACGGTCCACGTCTTGGCGGTGATTATTCAGATTCGGTCGGGCAGATGGTGGTGACTACAAACTGTATTGTGGTGATTTCCTACGGCCCCACGACGACATTGGTCATCAAGAGGTTTTCGGCAGGGTTCATCTCTCCTGATCCGGTGGTTGACTTCAGGGGTAAGATACAACTTATGGACGGCGGTTTGACAGAGAGGGGTGGTGTCGCATCGCAAGTAGCTGCTGGGATTGCAAAAAAACGACAACACACGACTGACCTCGATGGTGATGCTATCAAGCACCCGGTCTCGAGTTCCAGGATAAAAGCCTAGGTCAGACCCGAGTGGTTACACCTGACACTGGCGATGGTTGTCTTACTTCATTAGTCGTTATCTTGTTGAAGGCATTGCTCGGACAGATTATTGAGGGTGAAGACTTAGATTATGGCCTTGTGGTTGGATCCGGTGACGGCGGCACTTGAGTGTCGCTTCGTTCCTAAAAGTGTTGTTGTTGAAAAATCTCATCGTTCATGTGGTGTCATGAGATAGTTGGTGCGAATATGATTATTATTATAGTTTGCCGATCGCAGATCTGATAGTTTTGGGAAAAAATATCTCGCCTACGCATAGCATTGGTCTTATATGACTTTGCGAGTTGTCGTATACATTTTCGCATTTGTGAGTGCGTGTTGGCTGTGTGTATCCTACCTATGCTGAGGCACGATGTGTGCTTATCGTATTATGTATCATCTTGATATTTCATTTTAAACCAATAAAATCCACGCTTTGTCAAGAAAAATAGGCAAGATGGTGAATAATAATCAAGTACCAGGTCATGCACAACCATTATTTCGAGTCAAGTGTCGTGTGTGAACCAAGGAAGCGTTCCGTTATGGTCGATCGATCTCAGAGGAATATTTCATTATTTCGAGTCAAGTGTCGTGTGTGAACCAAGGAAGCGTTCCGTTATGGTCGATCGATCTCAGAGGAATATTTCAGCTGGATCGGGACGATGTGGATGCCGGAGCACGTAGGCTATTGTAGGTCGTTGCGTTATCCTGTACGTCCCCTGTAGTGTTTCTTTGATCAGTGTAACTGTAGTGGTTTTATGAGCATGCAATGGAATTCATCATATCGTTTAATGTTGGGCAGCAACTTACACTCCGGTTGACGGTTGTTTGCTTCCTGCATGCGTCGTTAAGTTCAACATATTGAAAATTGGCTACTTCACTGAAAAGAGCTTTTACGTGTTAAAAACATTCATCGTTCGAAAGACAAGTCGGAGGTTTCAAAATGGAAGCCTAAATGTTGAACCAGATCAAGTTAAACTTGAAAAGAATAGTCGATATTTGGTACTTCCTCCTTATCAAAATACAAGACGGTTTTATATAATGGTGTGTCTAGGCCTTATCTAGATGTGACATAACTATGTCACATCTAAGTATGACATCATCATTGTTTGTGGCCCTCTTGTTTGTTTGTTTGTCCCTAGCCTGTATTTTTTTTGTTGTGTTGATTAGTCGCTCCAGCCCGACAGAAAGCTATCCTGCTATCGCGGGACGTGCGTACAAACTACTTAAGCATTCCGTGGCTCCTAGCAAAAAAGCACCAAACTATAACAGCTCTGATTAGCTAGTTATTTCCCACCTTGAAAAACTAGTTACGTTCCCTTGCCTCGGGAAAAGAAGCTAGTTACGTGCCTTCCAATTAGCAGGTTACGATTAAACAACGCAAGAACTAACTTAATTTGAAAAATGTTCATGAATTAAAAAACGTCTAAGATTTCAAGAATTGTTCGTGATTATGAGTAAATGTTATTCAAAAAATGTTCATGAATTTACAAAATTATTTGTGAATTCAAGAAATGTTCGCAAATTTGAAAAATGTTCACAAGTTGATAAATTGTTTATAATTTTTTTTGAAAAAATACATAAATTCAAAAAGTGTGCATGATTCTAAAAAATGTCAAAATTTAAAAAATATTCATGATTTTGTAAAATGTTCAAAGATTTAAAGAATGTGAATGAATTCAAAAAATCTTCTCTTTATTTCAAAACATGTTCATGGATTTGTAAATTGTTCCCATATTTCTAAAAGTGTTATAGTATTTCTATAAGTTCTCCAAAAGTTTTAAAAAATTGTTCAAGGTTTTGGATTTTTTTCCTATAGTTTAAAAATTGTTCTTGAATTTCAAAATTGTTCCCGTATTTCAAAGATTGTTCATGTATCTGCAAAAATTGTTCTCGAATTTGTAAATTGTCCCGTATTTCAAATAAAGTCATGAAAATAGTTCACAAATTTCAAAACAATGTTTATGATTTTCTATAATGCCCACGGATCTAAAGAATTCACGGATTTGAAAAAGGAATATGGTAATAAAAATAGAAAAATAAAGGCAAACAGAAAAATAGGAAAAAGAAAATAACTCAGAAAAACATTTCACGGAAGGTTCTAGGAACATCCCAAAACCGGTGGGGAAGTAACCTATAATGGATCGACTCGTTATCGCAGGTGCTCGACCGCTCGTGTCCAAGATGCGTGAGTGCTTGCAATTCCTTATGGTACGCAAGGAATAGGATTCCCCGATGGTACAAAGAAAAAAAATACTTGCATTGGGCTGGCCTGGCCCAGGTTCCTCCATGTGTACTTGTTGATCTTGCCTAACGGTTTAAGACATAAGAGTACTACTACTAACAAACAAAAAAACACAACGCTTGCCCCTTCCTCCTTTACAAAAGAGCATGTAACAAGAAACACAGAAAGAAAAGCCCATGAAAAATGACCAGCAAAACACAAATGAAGGCCGAGATAAAATACATGGGTTTTACAAAAGCAAACCTGAATCGAGCGGGCCGACAACTGGGCTAGAACTAAGTGGACTTGCAACTGGAACAAAAATGGGTTGAGCCCCTAGTTGCGCATCATGGATGGGGTTGCGACTAGGACAAAAATGGGTTGGCCCCCCATTGCATACTAAGGATGGATATACAACTGGGACAAAAAAGTGGCCCCAGTTGCACTTAAATGGTGTAGTTGGACTTACAACTAGGACAAAAAAATGGGTCGGGCGCTAGTTATGTCGATTGCGGACTTGCACCTGGGAAAAGAAAAAATGGGAGCCCCCCAATTTCATGTCGGAACTGAAGTTGCAACTCGAATAAAAATGTCCCCCATTTGGGCAAAGAAGGGAAACAAACAAAGGTCAGCCACAAATTGCGAGTCGAGGGTAGGCTTACAACTAAGGAAAGAACAACTACAAGGCCAGTTGTGATCTGATCGTGGGCTTGCTATTGGGAACAAACTACGGGCCTGGTTCCAAGTCGCAGGTGGAGTTGCAACCGGGGTGACAAATGCACTATAGGCCTAGTTACGAGTCGATGGTGTGCTTGCAACTAGGATGAAAACAAACTACAGGCTTAGTTGCATATCGATGGTGGACTTGCAACTGAGGCACTTACAACTACAATCTTAACTGCGAGTCGAGGGTGAACTTATAACTGGGACAAATACTACGAGACCCAGTTGTGAGTCGACTCGCAACTGGGAGAAGAACAAACTACGGTTCCAGTTGCGAGTCGACGGTGGAATTGCAACTATGACAACAAACAACTATGGGGGCCAGTTGAGATTCGGGGAATGAGTTGCAGATGAGATGACAAAAAAACTAAGGTGACAATTGCGCATCGAACGTGGACTTGCAACTGGTACACCTACATCTACATGGTCGATTATGAGTTGAAGGTGTGCTTGCAGCTAGTATGAGAATAATTACGGGATCGATTCCAAGTCAAGGATGGACTTGGAGCTCGGGCAACTACAAGTACAAGCCTCAGTTGCGAGTCAAGTCTGGACTTGCAACTGGGAACCTGCAAGTACAAGCCTAGTTGTGAGTCGAGGGTGGACTTGCAACTAGAGCACCAATAACTACAATCCTAGTTGTGAGTTGGGAGTGGACTTGCAACTGGGACAAATACTATGAGACCCTAGTTGCAAGTCAAGGTTGGACTTGCAACTAGGAGGAGAACAAACAGGTTCCAGTTACAAGCCGATGGTGGACTTGCAACTATGACGACAAAAAAACACATGGCCTAGTTGCGAGTCGGGGGTTGAATTGTAAATTGGACGACAAGAAAACTATGGTGCTAGTTGCGAGTCGAACTTGGACTTGCAACTGGGACACCTATAAACTATGGGGCAAGTTGTGAGTGGGAGGTGGACTTGCAACCGTGGAAACAACAAATATGTGCCCAATTGCGAGTCGATGGTGGGCTTGCAACTAGGATGAGGATAAATTACAGATTTGCGAGTCAAAGGGTGGACTTGCAACATGGGTAACTACAACTACATGACCTAGTTGCGAGTAGAGGGCATACTTACGACTGGGACACCAACAACACAATCCCAGTTATGACTCAAGGGTGGACTTGCAGTTGGGGTATCTACAACTACAATCCCAGTTGCGAGTCGAGGGTGGGCTTACAACCGGGACAAGTAAACAAAACTACGGGACCCTACTTGCGAGTCGAGGGTGGATTCGCAGTTGGGGGGATAACAAACTACGATCGTAGTTGCTAGTAGAGAATGGACTTGTAACTAACAAGTCAAACAACTACGAGCCCATAGTGAGTCAGAGGTTGAGTGGCACCTTTGACAAAAAAACTATGGGCGAGTTGCGAGTCAAACATATACTAGCAACTGAGACAACTTCAACTACGGGCCCGGTTGTGAATCGAGGGTGAACTTGTAATTGGGACAACTACAAACCACGGGCCCGGGTCCGAGTCGGTGACAAAATTGCAAACACGAACAACTACAACTACGGGCCATGTTGCAAGTCGAAGGTGGACCCTCCTAGTTGCATTTCATGGGTGTGCTTGCAACTAGGACAAAAATGGGTGGAGCCCCATTTGCATATCGAGGGTGCACTTGCAACTGGGATCCCCAACATGCATTTCGGAGTTGTAGTTGCAACCAGTGATAAAAAATGGGCCGTCCCTCAGATGCATATCAAGGGTGGACTTGCAACTAGGAAAAAAAGCCCCTCCCCCTCAGTTGTGTGCCAAGGGTGTGCTTGCAACTAGGACAAAAAATGGGTTGAGTCACACATTCATATCAAGGATGGACTTGCAATTGGGACCCCCAAATTGCATGTCGGTGGTGGAGTTGCAGTCGATGACAAAAATGGGTCGGCCCTCAGTTGCACATCAAGGGTGGACTTGCAACTAGGAAAAAAGCCCCCCCCCCAAGTTGCATGTCAAGGGTGTGCTTGCAATAGGACAAAAATGGGTTGAGCCCCACTTGCATATCGAGGGTGGACTTGCAACTAGGACCCCCAAATTGCATGTCGGAGGTGGAGTTGCAACCAGTTACAAAAATGGGTCGGCTCTAAGTTGCATATCATCGGTGGACTTGCAACTAGGAAAAACCAGGGTCGGAGCCCTGAGTTGCATGTCAAGAGTGTGCTTGCAACTAAGATGAGAACAAATTGCAGATTTGTGAGTCAAAGGGTGGACTTGCAACTTGGGCAACTATAACTCCATGACGTAGTTGCTAGTAGAGGGTGTACTTGCGACTGGGAGACCTACAACACAATCTCGGTTATGACTCGGGGGATGGACTTGCAATTGGGGCATCTACAACTACAATTCCAGTTGCGAGTCGATGGTGGACTTACAACCGGGACAAGTAAACAAAACTACTGGACCCGAGTTGTGAGTCGAGGGTGGGCTCGCAATTGGGAGCATAACAAACTATGGTCGTAGTTGCTAGTATAGGATGGACTTGCAACTAAGAAGGCAAACAACTACATGCCCGTTTGTGAGTCGGGGGTTGAGTGGCACCTCAGACAACAAAACAACTATTAGCAAGTTGCGAGTCGAACTTGGACTAGCAACTGAGATAACTTCAACTACTGGCCCAGTTGTGAATCGAGGGTTAACTTGTAATTGGGACACCTCCATACCATGGGCCCGGGTGCGAGTCAATGACTGACTTGCAAACTAGAACAACTAAGGCTATGTGCCATGCTCCAAGTCGAGGGTGGGCCCTCCCAGTTGCATTTCATGGGTCTGCTTGCAACTAGGACAAAAATGGGTGGAGCCCCACTTGCATATCGAGGGTGGACCTGCAACTGGGATCCCCAACTTGCATGTCGGAGGTGGAGTTGCAACCGGTGACAAAAAATGGGTCGGCCCTCAGTTGCATATCAAGGGTGGATTTGCAACTAGGAAAAAAGCCCCCCCCCCCCCCGTTGCATGCCAAGGTTGTGCTTGCAACTAGGAAAAAAAATGGATCGAGCCCCACTTTCATATTGAGGTTGGACTTGCAATTAAGACCCCCAAATTGCATGTCGGTGGTGGAGTTGCAATCGGTGACAAAACTGGGTCAGCCCTGAGTTGCACATCAAGGGTGGACATGCAACTAGGACAAAAGCCCCACTCCCCCCAAGTTGCATGTCTAGGGCGTGCTTGCAACTAGGACAAAAATGGGTCGAGCCCCACTTGCATATCGAGGGTGGACTTGCAACTGGGACCCCCAAATTGCATGTCGGAGGTGGAGTTGCAACCGGTGACAAAAATGGGTCGGCCCTTACTTGCATATCATGGGTGGAGTTGCAACTAGGAAGAAAAGGGTTTGGGGCCTCAGTTGCATGTCAAGAGTGTGCTTGCAACTAGGACAAACATGGGTCGAGCCCCATTTGCATATCGAGGGTGGACTTGCAACTGGGACCCCCAAATTGCATGTTGGAGGTGGAGTTGCAACCTGTGACAAAAATGGGCCGACCCTTACTTACATATCATTTGTGGACTTGCAACTAGGGAAAAGAGGGTCCGGGACCCCGGTTGCATGTCTAGAGTGTGCTTGCAACTAGGACAAACATGGGCCGAGCCCCACTTGCATATCGAGGGTGGACTTGCAATTGGGACCCCCAAATTGCATGTCGGAGGTGGAGTTGCAACAGGTGACAAAAATGGGTCGGCCCTTACTTGCATATCATGGATGGACTTGCAACTAGGAAAAAAAAGGTTCGGGGCCCCAGTTGCATCTCAAGAGTGTGCTTGCAACTAGGACAAACATGGGCCGAGCCCCACTTGCATATCGAGGGTGGACTTGCAACTGGGACCCCCAAATTGCATGTTGGAGGTGGAGTTGCAACCTGTGACAAAAATGGGCCGACCCTTACTTACATATCATTTGTGGACTTGCAACTAGGGAAAAAAGGGCCCGGGACCCCAGTTGCATGTCTAGAGTGTGCTTGCAACTAGGACAAACATGGGCCGAGCCCCACTTGCATATCGAGGGTGGACTTGCAATTAGGACCCCCAAATTGCATGTCGGAGGTGGAGTTGCAACCGGTGAGAAAAATGGGCCGACCCTTACTTACGTATCATTTGTGGACTTGCAACTGGGGAAAAAAGGGTCCGGGACCCCAGTTGCATGTCTAGAGTGTGCTTGCAACTAGGACAAACATGGGCCGAGCCCCACTTGCATATCGACGGTGGACTTGCAATTGGGACCCCGAAATTGCATGTCGGAGGTGGAGTTACACCGGTGAAAAAAATGGGTCAGCCCTCGGTTGCATATCAAGGATGGACCTGCAACTAGGAAAAAAATGGGCCCAGTTGCATGTTGGGGTTGGGGTTGCAACTCAGACGAAAACGACGACTGACAAGTGGACACTGAACATATGACAAGACATGGGACACGTGTGACAAAATAACCCACAATCAAGATTTGCACAAATATTTAAAGTGAACAAGTTAAACAGTCAGAAACGTAGATAAGACATTGCTATATATTTGTTAAGAAATAAAGAGAAATAGAAAAAGGAAAATGGAATAGGAGAAAATAAAAATATATAACATACATTTTAAAAAAATGAATTAAAAAAAGGAAAAAGGAAACAGAGAAAACGAAAACAAAGAAAACCCAAGGGGAAATCACGGAAAAAAAATGACATGCAGCCATTCAATAGTTTTTTTAAAATACACATACAAGCCTAGTGTTGCACAGACATGTAACTTGCATCTTGCCATTCTCGTGCATTGCTTTGAAAATACAACAACTAAAAAAACAGTGGATACAAGCGCAAAGACATCACTGTTGGGCCAGCCTGACTAAGGTAAGACGAGGTAACGCAGACAGTCGGGGAACAAAAATGCAGCTTTTTTTGTTTTTGAGACGAACAAAAACGCAGCTCAGCGGCGCGTATGTGTACGAGCTACAATTGCACCAGTTCGAAAAAAGAGAGCTACAATTGCACCTCTTCTCAAAAAAGAAAAAATGCTACAGTTGCTTCAATCTTGTAACAAGTTTAATCCTATGAGCCCTAAAACAGATAGCGTCTTCAATTCTTACAACACAGCCTATAAAAGACAAAAAAATAAATAAACAGCCAGCCCATGCAACGAGAGGCTGCACCAACAAAGGAAAAAAAGAAGCAACGCCGAGCGACAGCAACGTGCACGACTTAGCGACGAAGGACGGTGGGAATCAATTCTGCACTAGATTTAGATTTACAAAGTGAAATAGATCCAATGGTTATCAACTTAAATGTGACATTTTTAAAAAACATCTAGATGCTACTTAGCAATTCCGTTTATATAAAGGTTGTATAAAAAATATCTTATATTTTGATATAGAGGCAATACCAAGTAAGTAAAAGCATCTACAACTGGACCTCCCATTTTTGCCCCAGCCGTCCGAGCTGGCTGCCCGGTATGTGTCCAAACGAGAAATGGCCACCCAACCGGGCTCCCCACACCTAGCCTATCCTTGGACTGTCTGCCAACCATCATATCCATGTCCATATGTGAGACGAATATGGGGAGGTCCGGACGCGCCCGAACACCGTCGCGATGTCAGACCAGCACGCTATGGCCCACAGGGGAGCGTTGCAGTTGTCTATCAGGATGATCAAGTCCTGCGATCTTCGTCAATCATCTGGTCAAGGCTTTCGAACCTGACAGCTTTGGAACCATTGGCTATTGGGAACCATTGGTTCTAGCGGAGGATTAAGATTTTGGCATCTTCTCATTCTATTTCTCTCTTGGATTTTTGTTGTAAGCAATCTCATTTTTTGTTTTTCGGTATTGTATCTTCTTTTCCATTTTCATTTTCCTTCATTTTCTTTTCTTTTCCATATTAGTTTTCATTTATGTTTTTCTACCTTTTTCTTTATAAAATTCATGACTATTTTGTTTAGTGAATATAATTCAATACATGAACATTTTCCAAAATTTGAGTTGTGGTTTTAGTTCAACCATTACAAAATATTTGCATGGTTTTACGACAAGTATTTTGGAATGGTTGAACTAAAACCACAACAATATTTTGTAATGAAGGGAGGGAGTATATTTTTTGAATTTCATGATTTTTTTTTCAATTCATGATCTTTTCAAATCTTGAACACTTCTGTACATTCATGCACATTATAACATTTTGATAGTTTCATGAACAGTTTTCAAATTCTTGAACACCTTTCCAAATTCATGAGCACTATTCAAATCTAGGGTATTTTCAAATTTATAAATGATTTCCAATCGTGAACACTGCATAAAATTTGTGAGCATTTTTTATTCATAATCAGTTTTAGAATTCATAAATATTTATTCCAATTAATGAAAAATTTCTAAATTTGGAACATTTTTTCATTTCACGAGCCCCTTTTCAAATCCACTATTTAAAAAAATCATGAATAATTTTAGAAAATGAACTTTATCCAAATTCACACACTTTTTCCTTTTTTGATTTTCTAAAAATGAACGGTTTTGGTTTCCATGAAAAAAATAGAGTCAGGTCTTCTTTCAAGTTCTTTAATATTTTTAAATTTTGCAAACAATTTTTGAGATTCATGAACATTTGTTGAAATTTGTGAACATTTCTTTGATTCACGAACATTTTTTGAAATTCAGGAAAACAAAATTTGATATCCTAAAATAAATAAAAAACACATGATCAGTTTTATAAAACTTGAGTTTCCAAAAATTTGCAAACATTTTATGAATACCTGCAATTTTTAGAATAGTAACAAATATTTTTCAAAAATTCATCAACATTTTTAAATATTTTTCAACTTTTAAAAGTCTGTGATTTTTCTCATGAACCGGTTTAAAAACGGAAATAACCAAAAAAAAATCTCTACAAACAAGACAGACGGCTACTAGGTTGTCGGCCCAATTAGACTAGTGCCCTGGTTTGTGAGCAACGACATGGCACACGAACTATACTATCCTACTATCTCGCCGGAACCACTAATTGAGTAGTCCTTCCAAAGATCACTGTCAATCCCCTCTTTTTCCGTAGATCTGTTTATTCAAAACGTTTTATCTCTTAAATCATGCGTTCAAACTCAAACCGTTTTCATCATTGGATTCCTCGTGTCGAGATATTCAAAATTAGATGCTATGTTGATAGGTTTTGGCGAACCTTTTTTCACAAAAAAACGGACGAAAAAACTGAACCAGGAGCACTTTTTTTTCGAAAGAGCCACGATCGTGCCTCTCACGAAAGCAATATCGTACCTCTTGCTAAAGCAAAACCAAGCCTCTCGCAAAAGAAAAAATTTACATTTTTTTTCTTCCCGAGAGGCACGCTCGCAAAAGCAAAATCGGGCTTCTCGCGGAAGCAAAACCGTGTCTTTCGCGGAAAGCAAAATAAACATTTTTGTCGTTTCCAAGAGGCACTCGGGAAACCAAAATCGTGTCTCTCATGAAAAGAAAAGAAAACAAGTTTTTTCCGTTTTCGAGAGGTACGGTCATGACTCTCGCAAAAGCAAAAAAGAAAACACATATTTTTAGTATTCGAGAGGCACGGCCGTGCCTCTCGCGGAGGCAAAATTGTGCCTCTCACGGAAGCCAAAAAATGATTTTTTTTTCTCGTAAAAAAACGCATGTCATCCAAGAGCTAAGAAAGACCGGTGAAAAAACCAAAAAGAAAAAAAACCGTCAAGAAAAGCCGAAAAAGCAAGCAGAAAATAATAATCCAAAGAAAACGCCTGGAGCGCGACATGTGGCAGCGGCCGAGAATACAGCATGTGGCGCGCATTCAGCCAACCCCCAAGTGATCATTGGGAGGCTCCCGAAGGGCGATCGTTAACTAGTTGCTCTCCCGTCTTGCCTACCCCTCAAAAAAAAATATGCCCTCTCGCCTAAAGCTTTGCTCTGCATGCAACATTAACAGCCCGGCCAATTTTTGTGTGGTTTTCGATTGCTCGAGGTAGCTGCCTGGGTTGGCTTTGCTTGGTCGTTTTATTTTTTTTCCTTTTGGTTTTCTCTAGTTCTTCACCTGTTTTCGTCGGTTTTCTGTTTTTCTTTGTTTTTCATCGGTTTTCTTCTTTTCTTTCATGGTTTTCACTAGTTTCTTTTTTCCTTCTTTTTTCTTTGTTTCTTTCTCGATTTGCACTGGTCTTTTTTGCTTCCATTTCTTTTTTAATTTCCTTCATTTATTTTTGTTTCTTTGTAGGTTTTCATTTGTTTTCCTTTTATCTTTGTGTCTTTCTCGGTTTTGTCGGTTTCCGTTCTTTGCATTGGTTCTCTTATGTTCGATTTTTTTTAATTTTTTCCTTTTAATTTTGGATTTTTTGTTTCTTTGTCAATTTTAATTGGTTTGTTTCTTCTTGAACATGTCAACCTTTTCTGTTACAACAGAAACATTTTTTGTATACATGTTTACCGTTTTTAAATAAATGATAAAGATTTTTTGAAATCATAAATTTCTGCCTACTTTTTCATACACATTGAACATTTTTTGCATATATCTACTAGATTTTATAATGGAAGTTTAATTTTCTTTTAACATATGTTCAATACTTTTCAATACACTGTGGTGAGCATTTTTTAATGGCAATAAAGATTTCTTTCACACACAACGAACATTTTCCCAATTCATCAGGAACATGTTAATATACATGTTTAAAAAATCAAATAGATGATCAACTTTTCAAAAAATATATGTTTTGATGTCCCGTTAATTATTGTAGATTTTACATTTTTTGCATACACTAGGAACATTTTTTAAATACATGATCAACATTTTTCATGCACATTGTAGTTTTTGTTTACATGACAATATTTTTTCTATACACATTTGGCATTTCTCAATTGCTTGATTAACATTTTTAATACATAATGAAAAATAATTTTTTTGGCAGGGGACATAATCAAAAATATTAAACACATTGTATATTTTTTTTGTATGCATTTTTCGTAGAGAAACATTTTCACTATATAAATTTAACATTTCCCATACGCTTGATTAACGTTTTTCAAAAATATTCTATGTAAAGTGTTATATATATATATAGACTATTAATTTAAAAGGATAAAATAAAAATAACAAATGTGGAAGAAACAGAGAAAAAAAGAGGAATTGGACTGTGACCTCATAGGCGCGCCCCCATCAGAGATTCACTGTTGCTGGCTGTTACTGTTTCACTGTAGCGTTCAATGCCTCAAAAAATACTGTGGCGATAAATTTTATTTTTTGCAGACTTTTATTAATAAGTTTTTGAAATTGATCAAATTTTTATATTTTTTATTGTTTTTGAAATGCCCAACAATTTGTAAAACTCTGAACAGTTTCTAATTTTCAAACAAAAAATCAAAGTATCTATTCTTAAAAATTTCGAAACATTTTTTAATAACATGTTTTTCTTTAAAACGCTACCAAGTTTGAAATTTCCCTATTTTTTTGGAAAACGTAAACATGTTTTCGTATTGTGAAAATTCGGACATTTCTTTAAGAACTCGATCAATTTTTATATTTGAGGAAATTTATTTTGAAAATTTTATTTCAAAATATGAACATTTATTGATTTTTTGAATAAGTTTTTGAAAATGGGAACAGTTTTGTCAAATTATGAACTACTCCCTCCATTTTGTTTTGATAAGACGTTTCAAACAGCTTGCTTTGCACTGTTTTGAATAGTGTCTGAATGCCTAAAACGTCTGACAAAAATGAGCAGAGATAGTACATTTTAAAAACGTGAACATTTTTACAATTGCCTGTCATTTTTTGAAAACACTTACATTGTTTGAATTTGCGAAGAAAATCCAGGATCTTGATTTTTTAATTTCAAAGAAATTTAGAAAAATAAACATGAAAATGAAAATAAAAAAGGGCAGAAACATGATAAAGAAACAAAAGTAAAAACGAAAATAAATAAGTCCAAAACCTTCTAGAAGGTTACTAAAACCGGGAAAATCGGTGTTTGAATGTTCCGAAAACCTTAATATATCTAATTTGGCTAGCCCATCTCCTGCTCGGTCACTTCTGTCATGTGGGATTGGTCGACAAATCACCGCCTCGAGCGCAAATAGGAAAAACCCAAAGGTAGTGCTCGCTAGAATCTATACATGGAAGTGACTAGTCCATGGGTGGTACTCCCGCGGGGACGAGACTTGCCTGCTCCCTTCCCAGGCTCTCATCCGTGCTCCCGCATACATGGCTTAATTTGATTGAAACAAAATAAGGCCCGGTCCCACCCCCTTAAAATCAGGGCGGAGATGATTATATTAGAAAGAAAAAGGGAAAAAAGACAGCCGTAGGATGAAGTGGGAGCACGGATGGGAGCATGAGAAGGGAGCAGGCAAGCCGGATCCCTCCTGCGGGGGCACGGTGGAAGGGCCTTGATGCCTAGACGTCTGCCACGTGGAGCTCACTAGCGTGCCAACAGAGTAAGCCAAATGTCATATACTATCAGTTTTTATCCCCTTCTCCTTTTGTTTTCCTCGATGTTTTCATTTCTCTGATTTTTTGGTTTTGTTTTCCTCGGGGTTTGTTGTTCTTCTTTTTTCAGTTTTCCAGGGTTTCTTATTTTTTCGATTTCCTTTGGTTTTTTTTTCGTTTTTCATCCGTCGGTGACAGGTGTGTTCCCGCATTGAGCAAAACACATGTGTGGTCCCATATGGGGCACAAGTACACTTCATGTGCTTCATCCTGCGGGAGCACAAGCTAGTACGCTTGGGTGCGTATGTGTGTTACTGCTAGTTAGGAGCACAGGTTAGTTCATACCGAAAACACAAGTTAGTACCAGTCGGGAGCACATATATGCCTAAAATAGTTTTTTTTTCAAAATTTATCAAAATGGGTTTTCGTTCCAAAAATATTGACGTGAGAAATGCAACGGTCCAAATAATTCATAATATGAACACATGACTCAAGAGATATTTTAATTTTTTCTAAGGACCTAAAAAAAACTCGTTCATCCCTGCGCACTGAAAGTGATACCCTTCAAAAACTCCAAGATTGTAACAAATGACATATATAATGCATCACTTATCACCATAAGAGAATATGAGTTGCTCGCTAGAAGTGATATATAGCAGTGCCCCTAGGTCAGACCGCCCTTCCATGGGGATGAAACAGGCTTTTATTGGGCCCTTTCCCATATCCACGACACACCTCGACTTGGGCCAAGCTGAGGCATATCCCTTTTGTCTCAGTGGTTTCGCAAGGGCCGTGTGAGTAGGGGAGCACCAAAAGCTCATAGATCGCCGGCTTCATGGATGCTTGGTAGCTCAGCTCGTTAAGCTTGTAACTTGCTTCTTAATGAAAAAGTCAATCATTGGTTTCAACTTGTTAAACTTAACTAGCAACCTGCTAACATAACACAACACTTATTATTATGTGAAATAAGAATATTTGTGGCACGTCAATCATTGTATTCCATCTAATCGACTCAACTTATTCCATAGAAGACAACAATTAGCGTAGTCTTCCTTGAGGAAAAACACTTCATAGCTGAATCAAAAGGTATAATGCATGTAATTCAATACTCACTCTGTTTTTATTTACTATGCATATTGTATATTAGATTTGACTGAAGTCAAACGTTATAAAGTTTGACCAAGTTTATAGAAAAAAAATATAAACATTTACAATAACAGATCTATATGATGTGAAAGTGCATTCAATAATGAACCTAATGGTATTGATTTGTTATTATACATGTTAATATTTCTGTCTATAAACTTTGTCAAACTTTATAAAGTTTGACTTTAATCAATGTTAATATGCGAAGTAAAAAAAACGAAGGGGGTACTACTTACAAGCGCTCACGAGGTTAACAAGTATAAACGAACGGAGTCAGTCATTTCTATTTACTCGTTAAGCTTAATGAGTTGAACCTTAACAAGCACAAGTTTAACGAGCCGAGTAACTTCTTAATCCACCCCTACGTGCGAGCTCTCGCGCCTCACCCCAAAACGACTGGTCCGGCCGTCCGGGCGACTGCAACCGCAGCGAAAAGGGACAGCTCCCTTTGTTCATCGTTATCCTCCTTTTCGATCGATCTCCCCAAAGCTGTCACACCGGATGGATAATAACCAGGCGTGCTGACTCGTCCTGAGGTGAGGTCCGATCTTGAGGTAAGCGAAACCCGGACGTGACCGGCGCCGGGCACAACCGGACAGGCCGCCGCGCGCGACTCACGTCGGTGACTGAGGCCGCCCGCTCTTGATATGATCACGTCTATACGTACGTCCAAATGTTTTATGCGACGTAGGAGTAAGATAAGACGCATCCATCAGCGTGGGTGCACCTGGTCGCCTCGCTCGTCCACGTGAACAGTCAAAATCCCGATCGATCGATCGATCCAACTATACGTAAATTCCACGCAGCATGTGGAGCATATCCTTAGATCTGCTCGAGATTTTGAGCTGCATGGGAGGCAGTAATGACGTTGCTTATCGGATCATTTATTGCAGACCCGGCGTGCGTCCCTCTCGTAGATATATCTCTAGATTTCACGATGCTGTACGCATTCCGGCGAATGTAACCTTTTTTTTCTTTTCGAGTGAGTACAGCACGTCATTGTTAGAAATTACTAGATCCTCTAGTCTACATTTCAACACGGTCCCATGTACTCCCTCTTTCTTTTTACTTCGCATATAAGATTTGTCTTAAATCAAACTTCATAAAGTTTGACTAAATTTATATACAAAATTATCAATATCTACAATACTAGAGATTTACAATATGGAAGTTTATTCAATGATGCATCTAATGATATCAATTTTATATTGTGAATGTGATTTTTTTCCCCTACAATCTTAGTCAAAGTTTACTACGTTTGATTTAAGACGAATTTTATACGTAGACTAAAAAGAAAAGAAGGGAGTACCTGCTGGAGTAAATAAATTTGAGGTGGTGCAACGATCGAGTTAGGATGGCAGTAGTAGGAGTATCATATGAAGCAATATCATGCATGTCAACTGATCAATTTTGAACACATTAACCATTCTTATTAACCATTAACCATTCCCAATCGTACACTGACAGACATGCATTTGGGACACATGCTTCCGTACGCACTCCACTACTGTTCTTTTTGCAGCGGGCAGATGCCCGCTTCTTCTTTTGTTCTAGAACACATGCATAACCCATGCTAGTAGAATATGATTACTTAGCTCGCTGGCAGGCGGCAGCTAATGACAACTGTAAGCAACACGATCTTGGAGATAAGTTCCGTACGTACAAAAACAATCCCGGGAGAGCATCGCAATCGCGCCCATGGGAAACGATCGTCGATATATAGTCTAATGTAAACATCTAATCGTATTACGTAATCAATCAAGCACATGTGGGCACGTACTCGCCGTCAACTTGATCGCCGCGATCAAGCGCGGCCCCTCTGGCGCCTCCCCGTTGGCCCGCCCGCCCCACGCCAAGTCAGCATTCCACCCCTCAGAACCCGTCGTCCCCTCCGCCGGTTGGAGTGCTGGACCGGAGAAGGAAGGAACCGGCCGGTGCGCGTCGTCGTCGCGTCCTCTAACTGGCCGCGCGCCATTATTCTATGTGACTGGCTGACTCACCCATCATCGGACGGGACAAACGCGGGGCCGATTAGGTTAAGCGTTAAACCGGTGGCGATCAGGCCTAATCCCCGGCGGCCCGGGGAAGCTGACGCTGATGACGGAGCGACGCACTGCCAGTGCCACGCGGGTTGCGTCCAGGAAACGGTTAGCTCCGACGTGGAATTTTGGTGGGGTATTGGTCGCCGGAGCCGTGTGGATCTCCCCACGGGTTCGGCGAGGCGACGGCCCGACGGAACGGGCAATCGCATCGGCCGGTCGTCGTCGTGCCAGCTCGGCTGGCCGTGGCCAGCGCGCTGGATGTGCGTTGCTTCAGTGGGATATTCCCGAATGCATGTGACTTGATCAAACTAAATCTTCCTTGGCAAACATAGCTAGGTAGAGAATAAATCTCAGGATAGATCTGTACCACGCCTAATTCTCACGTGGTTTCTGAGACTAGCCGGCGCCCAAAGTACTGCACGTTTGACCTCCTCTTACCTCCCCAACCCCCCCCCCCTCCCCTCCCCTCCCAACCCTACCTGCCCCTCCTCCTCACACCCCCTCTTTCCTTCCTCGCCGCCGCCTGAGGCAGCCGCCGGGCAAGCCCGAGGCGCCAAGCATGGTGACGGCGGGGTCTCAGTTGCCCTGCTCCTGCGTGGGGAACCCCGGATCTAGAGCGGCGGCTTCATTGGCAAGGCACGACCGGCTAGCAGCCGTGCGGGCTGTGGATCTGGTGTCCCGGCCGCGCAGCCGGCGGGATCCGGTGGTCGTTGGCGACTGGCAGCGGCTTCTGCGGCGGTCGGTGCGCGCGATTTGGCTCCTCCCCTTCTCTCCTGTTCGGCGTGCGGGCCAGCCTGGTCGGGCCGCGCTTCCTCTTGGTCGCCGGTTCTGTACAGGAGGTGTTGCTGGTGGCGGGGATCTAGTTCGGGCGAAATCCCTGGCCGGCCATGACCGGCCGCGCCGACGGCGATGCCTGAGGGCACGGTTCCCCTCATTGGAGGCGTCAGTATGGACCGATCTCCTCACTTCACCTTCGTCTAGGTCTCCCGGGTGAAAGTCATAACTTTGTTGGGCGGCGGCGGCGCTCATGGCGCTGTTCCCTTCTTGAAGGCGCCGCTTTGGGAACCTTGGGGTTGGGTGGCGCTTGTGGGTGGTGGGAGACGGCGGTGGTGCGGCCCTATCCTAGCATGGATTTACGTATGTTGCTTGGAGATGGATTCGCGTAGGTGGAGGTCGTCGCCTGACATCGAGGTGGCGTCAATGGCGGAGGACCTGCCAAGGCTCGCGTAGGTGGAGGTCGTCGTTTGGTGTCGTGGTGGCTGATACGTCTCCAACGTATCTATAATTTTTTATTGTTCCATGTTGTTATATTATCATTCTTGGATGTTTTATAATCATTTAATATCATTTTTGGGGGTTAACCTATTGACATAGTGCCAAGTGCCAGTTGCTGTTTTTTACATCACAGGAAATCAATATCAAACGGAGTCCAAACACCGCGAAACTTTTTGTGATTTTTTGATGGACCAGAAGACCACCAGTGGGCCAGAGAAGCACCCGGGGGTGTCCCGAGGGGGGCACAAGCCACCAGGGCGTGCCTGGGGGCCCAGGCGCGCCCAGGTGGGTTGTGCCCACCTCGGTGGCCTCCCGCACCCCCTCTTTACCCTATAAATTCCCAAATATTCCAAAAACCCTCGGGGGTTACCTTAGATCATAAGTTCCGTCGCCGCAGGCCTCTGTAGCCACCGAAAACCAATCTAGATCCTTTCCGGCACCCTGCCGGAGGGGGGAATCATCTTCGGTGGCTATCTCCATCATCCCGACGGCCACCACGATGAGGAGGGAGTAGTCAACCCTCGGGGCTGAGGGTTTGTACCAGTAGCTATGTGTTTAATCTCTCTCTCTCTCTCTCTCTCGTGTTCTTGAGATGTCACGATCTTGATGTGTCGCAGGCTTTGTTAATACAGTCGGATCATATGGTGTTTCCCCTTTCTATCTTGTTATGATGAATTGAGTTTTTCCCTTTGAGATTTCGTTATTATCGGATCGAATACTTTTATGGATTTGAGAACACTTGATATATGTCTTGTAATTGTATACTCGTGGTAACAATGGGGTATCGTATTGTTTCACTTGATATATGTTTTGGCACTCAACTCGCAGATTCCCGAGGTGACATTGGGGTAATCTATGCATAGGGGTTGATACACGTTCTTGTCTTTGTTTCTCCGGTAGAAATCTTGGGCACTCTTTGAAGTTCTTTGTGTTGGATTGAATATTATGAATCTGAATTTGCTTTGGTGTTATTTTAGTACAAACTCTTGGTTAGATCGATCAGAAAGAATAGCTTTGTGTTATTTTAGTACGAACTCTAGGATAGATTGATCGGAAAGAATAGCTTTGAGGTGGTTTCGTACCCTACAAACAATTCCATCTTATGTTCTCCGCTAGATAGGAACTTTGGAGTGATTATTCATAGCATGTTGAGGGGTGGTTATATGATCCAATTATATTAGCATTGTTGAGAGATTGCACTAGCGAAAGTACGAACCCTATGCCTTGTTTTTAAGTATTGCAATACCGTTTTTGTGCCCGTTTACTATTTGCTACCTTGTTGTTTTTATTTATTCAGATTATAAAAATATATTTCTACCATCAATATTACACTTTTAACACCATCTCTTCGGAACTAGTGCACCTATACAATTTGTCATTGTATTGGGTGTGTTGGGGACACAAGAGATTTCTTATATTTGGTTGCAGAGTTGTTGGAGAGAGACCATCTTCATCCTACGCCTCCCATGGATTGATAAACCTTAGGTTATCTACTTGAGGGAAAATTGCTAATATCCTACAAAACTCTGCGCTTGGAGGCCCAACACAAGTCTACAAGAATAAAGTTGCGTAGTAGACATCAGTGGCGTCGATGGCGGAGGACCTGCCAAGGTTGTTACCTCAATCTGCTCTGAAGATGGACCAGTGGAAGATGGCGGCGACGACACATGTGAGTGCGTCAGACCGGATTGAGCCCCGGACCCGGCAGATGGCTCGGTCAGGGCCTTTGGCTTTAGATGTTAGGCTTAGGTGAGAGGTCTTGGTATGTGGCCCAGCTTGCACCCCTTCATCATTTGGATAGGAGTAGCGGTAGATGTTGCCAAGATGATGGATTCAGGCATTTTGTTGTTCTACTTTGTAAGGTCCTCGAGAATAATCAATAAAATGGTCGCATGCATCTCCCAGATGCAGAGGCCGGGGGTCATCCTTCTTTTTTTTAAACTGTTGAGACAGAGGGTTGACATGTTGGAAATATGCCCTAGAGGCAATAATAAAATTGTTATTATTATATTTCCTTGTTCATTATAATTGTCTATTGTTCATGCTATAATTGTGTTATCCAGAAATCGTAGTACATGTGTGAATACATAGACCACAACATATCACTAGTGAGCCTCCAGTTGACTAGCTCATTGATCAATAGATGGTTACGGTTTCCTGGCCATGGACATTGGATGTCATTGATAATGGGATCAAATCATTAGGAGAATGATGTGACGGACAAGACCCAATCCTAAGCGTAGCACAAGATCGTGTAGTTCGTCTGCTAAACCTTTTCTAATGTCAAGTATCATTTCCTTAGACCATGAGATTGTGTAACTCCCGGATACCATAGGGATGCTTTGGGTGTGCCAAACGTCACAACGTAACTGGGTGGCTATAAAGGTGCACTACGGGTATCTCCGAAAGTGTCTGTTGGGTTGGTACGAATCGAGACCGGGATTTGTCACTCCATATGATGGAGAGGTATCTCTGGGCCCACTCGGTAATGCATCATCATAATGAGCTCACTGTGTCTAAGAAGTTAGTCACGGGATCATGCATTGCGGAACGAGTAAAGTGACTTGCCGGTAACGAGATTTAACGAGGTATTGGGATACCGACGATCGAATCTCGGGCAAGTAACGTACCGATTGACAAAGGGAATTGTATACGAGATTGATTGAATCCTCGACATCATGGTTCATCTGATGAGATCATCATGGAACATGTGGGAGCCAACATGGGTATCCAGATCCTGCTGTTGGTTATTGGCCGGAGAGATGTCTCGGTCATGTCTGCATGGTTCCCGAACCCGTAGGGTCTACACACTTAAGGTTAGGTGACGCTAGAGTTGTTATGAGAATTAGTATGCGGTTACCGAATGTTGTTCGGAGTCCCGGATGAGATCCCGGACATCACGAGGAGTTCCGGAATGGTCTGGAGATAAAGGTTTATATATGGGAAGTCCTTATTCGGTCGCTGGAAGTGTTCAGGGGTTTATCGGTATTGTACCGGGACCACCGAAAGGGTTCCGGGGGTCCACCTGCCCCGGAGGGTCTTATGGGCTGAATATGGAGGGGAACCAGCCCCTAGGTGGGCTGGGCGCCATCCCCTAGGGCCCATGCGCCTAGGGTTTAAGGGGAAACCCTAAAGGGGGGCGCCCCCTTGGCTTAGGGGGCAAGCCACCTCCCCTTGGCCGCCGCCCCCCCTCTAGATCCATCTGGAGGGGGCCGGACCCCTCTCCCTTGCCCCTATAAATAGAGGGGAGGTGGGAGGGCTGCCGCACCCTTCCCCTGGCGCGGCCCTCTCCCTCCCCAACACCTTCTCCTCCGTAGTTGAGCTTGGCAAAGCCCTGCCGGAGAACTGCAAACTCCACCACCACGCCGTCGTTCTGCCGGAGTTCTTCCGCAACTTCTCCTCCCCCCTTGCTGGATCAAGAAGGAGGAGACGTCCCCGGGCTGTACGTGTGTTGAACACAGAGGCGCCGTTGTTCGGCGCTTTGATCGGAATCAACCGCGATCTGAATCGATGCGAGTACGACTCCTTCATCCGCATTCTTGTAACGCTTCCGTTTCGCGATCTTCAAGGGTACGAAGATACACTCCCTCTCTCTCGTTGCTTGTCTCTCCATAGATTGATCTTGGTGATGCGTAGAATTTTTTTAATTTCTACAACGATCCCCAACAATGGCATCATGAGCTAGGTCTATGCGTAGTTTCTATGCACGAGTAGAACACAAGATGTTGTGGGCGTCGATTTTGTCAATTTACTTGCCGTTACTAGTCTTATCTTGATTCTGCGGCATCGTGGGATGAAGCGGCCTGGACCGACCTTACACGTATGCTTACGTGAGACTGGTTCCACCGACTGACATGCACTAGTTGCATAAGGTGGCTAGCGGGTGTCTGTCTCTCCCACTTTAGTCGGATCAGATTCGATGAAAAGGGTCCTTATGAAGGGTAAATATAAATTGGCATATCACGTTGTGGTTTTGGCATAGGTAAGAAACGTTCTTGCTAGAAACCTATAGCAGCCACGTAAAAACTTGCAACAACAATTAGAGGACGTCTAACTTGTTCTTGCATCATATGTCGTGTGATGTGATATGGCCAAAAGGATGTGATGAATGATATATGTGATGTATGAGATTGATCATGTTCTTGTAATAGGAATCACGACTTGCATGTTGATGAGTATGACAACCGGCAGGAGCCATAGGAGTTGTCTTAATTTATTATATGACCTGCGTGTCAATGAAAACGCCATGTAATTACTTTACTTTATTTCTAACTGTTGGCCATAGTAGTAGAAGTAATAGTTGGCGAGGCAACTTCATGAAGACACGATGATGGAGATCATGGTGTCATGTCAGTGATGATGATGATCATGGTGTCATGTCAGTGATGATGATGATCATGGTGTCATGCCAGTGACGATGATGATCATGGCGCCCGAAGATGGAGATTGATAACCCACAAGTATAAGGGATCGCAACAGCTTTTGAGGGTAAAGTATTCAACCCAAATTTATTGATTCGACACAAGGGGAGCCAAAGAATATTCTCAAGTATTAGCAGCTGAGTTGTCAATTCAACCACACCTGGAAACTTAGTATCTGTAACAAAGTGTTTAGTAGCAAAGTAATATGATAGTGATGGTAACGGTACCAAAAGAGTAACGAAAGCAAAGTAGTGTTTTTGGTATTTTGTAGTGATTGTAACAATAGCAACAGGAAAGTAAATAAGCGTAAAGCAGTATATGGAAAGCTCGTAGGCATTGTGAAGGAAATATGCCCTAGAGGCAATAATAAAGTTATTATTTATTTCCTTATATCATGATAAATGTTTATTATTCATGTTAGAATTGTATTAACCGGAAACATAATACATGTGTGAATACATAGACAAACAGAGTGTCACTAGTATGCCTCTATAAGACTAGCTCGTTGATCAAAGATGGTTATGTTTCCTAACCATAAACATGAGTTGTCATTTGATTAACGGGATCACATTATTAGGAGAATGATGTGATTGACATGACCCATTCCATTAGCTTAGCACCCGATCGTTTAGTATGTTGCTATTGCTTTCTTCATGACTTATACATGTTCCTATGACTATGAGATTATGCAACTCCCGTTTGCCGGAGGAACACTTTGTGTGCTACCAAACATCACAACGTAACTGGGTGATTATAAAGGAGCTCTACAGGTGTCTCCAAAGGTACATGTTGGGTTGGCGTATTTCGAGATTAGGATTTGTCACTCCGATTGTCGGAGAGGTATCTCTGGGCCCTCTCGGTAATGCACATCACATAAGCCTTGCAAGCATTGCAACTAATGAGTTAGTTGCGAGATGATGTATTACGAAACGAGTAAAGAGACTTGCCGGTAACGAGATTGAACTAGGTATTGAGATACCGACGATCGAATCTCGGGCAAGTAACATACCGATGACAAAGGGAACAAAGTATGTTGTTATGCGGTCTGACCGATAAAGATCTTCGTAGAATATGTGGGAGCCAATATGAGCATCCAGGTTCCGCTATTGGTTATTGACCGGAGACATGTCTCGGTCATGTCTACATTGTTCTCGAACCCGTAGGGTCCGCACGCTTAACGTTACGATGACAGTTTCATTATGAGTTTATATATTTTGATGTACCGAAGTTTGTTCGGAGTCCCGGATATGATCACGGACATGACGAGGAGTCTCGAAATGGTCGAGACAAAAAGATTGATATATTGGACGGCTATATTCGGACACCGGAAGTGTTCCGGGTGATTTCGGAGAAAACCGGAGTGCCGGAGGGTTACCGGAACCCCCCCGGGAGAAGTAATGGGCCTTATGGGCCCTAGTGGAGAGAGAGAGAGAGGGGCGGCCAGGGTGGGCCGCACGCCCCATCCCCCTCTGGTCCGAATTGGACTAGGAGAGGGGGGGGAGCGCCCCCTTTCCTTCTGCCTCTCCCCCTTCCTTTCCCCCTCCTAGTACGAGTAGGAAAGAGGGGAGTCCTACTCCTACTAGGAGGAGGACTCCTCCTCCTTGGCGCGCCCAAGGGCCGACCGGCCTCCCCCTTGCTCCTTTATATACGGGGGCAGGGGGGCACCTCTAGACACACAAGTTGATCCTCGTGATCATTTTCTTAGCCGTGCACGGTGCCCCCTTCCACCATACTCCTCGATAATATTGTAGCGGTGCTTAGGCGAAGCCCTGCGACGGTAGAACATCAAGATCGTCACCATGCCGTCGTTCTGACAGAACTCTTCCCCGACACTTTGCTGGATCGGAGTCCGGGGATCGTCATCGAGCTGAACGTGTGCTAAAACTCGGAGGTGCCGTAGTTTCGGTGCTTGATCGGTCGGACCGTGAAGACGTACGACTACATCAACCGCGTTGTCATAACGCTTCCGCTGTCGGTCTAAGAGGGTACGTAGACAACACTCTACCCTCTCGTTGCTATGCATCACCATGATCTTGCGTGTGCGTAGGAATTTTTTTGAAATTACTATATTCCCCACAGTGGCATCCGAGCCTAGGTTTTATGCGTTGATGTTGTGCACGAGTAGAACACAAGTGAGTTGTGGGCGATATAAGTCATACTGCTTACCAGCATGTCATACTTTGGTTCGGCGGTATTGTTGGATGAAGCGGCCCAGACCGACATTACGCGTACGCTTACGCGAGACTGGTTCTACCGACGTGCTTTGCACACAGGTGGCTGGCGGGTGTCAGTTTCTCCAACTTTAGTTGAACCGAGTGTGGCTACGCCCGGTCCTTGTGAAGGTTAAAACAACACCAACTTGACAAACTATCGTTGTGGTTTTTGATACGTAGGTAAGATTGGTTCTTGCTTAAAGCTCGTAGCAGCCACGTAAAACTTGCAACAACAAAGTAGAGGACGTCTAACTTGTTTTTGCAGGGCATGTTGTGATGTGATATGGTCAATACATGATGCTAAATTTTATTGTATGAGATGATCATGTTTTGTAACCAAGTTATCGGCAACTGGCAGGAGCCATATGGTTGTCGCTTTATTGTATGCAATGCAATCGCGATGTAATGCTTTAATTTATTACTAAGCGGTAGTGATAGTCGTAGAAGCATAAGATTGGCGAGACGACAACGATGCTACGATGGAGATCAAGGTGTCGCGCCGGTGACAATGGTGATCATGACGGTGCTTCGGAGATGGAGATCACAGGCACAAGATGATGATGGCCATATCATATCACTTATATTGATTGCATGTGATGTTTATCTTTTATGCATCTTATCTTGCTTTGATTGACGGTAGCATTTTAAGATGATCTCTCGCTAATTATCAAGAAGTGTTCTCCCTGAGTATGCACCGTTGCGAAAGTTCTTCGTTCTGAGACACCACATGATGATCGGGTGTGATAGGCTCTACGTTCAAATACAACGGGTACAAAATAGTTGCACACGCGGAATACTCAGGTTATACTTGACGAGCCAAGCATATACAGATATGGCCTCAGAACACGGAGACCGAAAGGTCGAGCGTGAATCATATAGTAGATATGATCAACATAGTGATGTTCACCATTGAAACTACTCCTGAAAGTGCTAGTGATCGACTAGAGGGGGGGTGAATAGGCGATTTTTATGAAAGTCTTCAAAACATGTGAGTTTCAAAGAAAAACGATAGAAATAAACCTATTACCATGCAGCGGAAGGTAGACTACACTAGGCAAACCATAGTCAAGTATTCAATGAAGTGAAAGCACAATGACTAATAGCAGCTAGGCAGTAAGGATCAGGTAGGAAGATATTGTGAAGCCAATCAGAACAAGTAATCACTCAGTGAAGCCAAATGGTGATGCAATCGTACAATGACTTCACAAGGACCAACAGTAAGTAAAGGGAAGGGAAGGATGAAACCAGTGACTCGTTGAAGACAATGATTTGTTGGACCAGTTCCAGTTGCTGTGACAATTGTACGTCTGGTTAGGGTGGCTAAGATTCAACTGAGAAGACCTCGTCTTCACCTTATTCCCCTTGAGCTAAGGACACCCAGTCCTCGCCCAATCACTCTGGTAAGTCTTCAAGGTAGACTTCCAAACCTTCACAGACTTCGTTCACCGGCGATCCACAATGACTCTTGGATGCTCAGAACGTGACGCCTAACTGGCTGGAGGATTCACAGTCCTCAAGTGTAATAAGTCTTCAGATCACACAAACAGGAAGACTTAAGTGATGCCTAACACTCTTTGGCTCTGGGTGGTTAGGGCTTTATCCTCGCAAGGAATTCTCTCTCAAAGGCTTCGAGGTGGGTTGCTCTCAAACGACAAAAGCCGTGCTTCAACTCTGAGCAGCCAACCATTTATGGTTGTAGGGGGTGGGCTATTTATAGCCACTAGGCAACCCGACCTGATTTGTCCGAAATGACCCTGGGTCACTAAGGAACTGACACATGTTCCAACGGTCAGATTTCAAACACACACAAAAACTTTACTTGGGCTACAAGCAAGGCTGACTTATCCAACTCTGGACAAGATTTGCTCTCATAGTCTTCACTCGAAGACATTGGATTTTGGTTAAGCATCACTTCAGTCATTCTGACTGGTTCTCTTGGACCCCACTTAACAGTACGGTGGTTCCTATGACTCAACAAAGAAAAACACAGAACGACGAAACTGCTAAGTCTTCGCGCTCCATAGTCTTCATGCGATGTCTTCTCTTGTCATAGTCTTCAATGTGAATGTCTTCACATACCACCTTTGACTTCAATGTCTTCATACATTTTTAGGGGTCATCTCTGGTAGAAAAACCGAATCAATGAGGGACTTCTACCTGTGTTATCCTGCAATTCTCACAAACACATTAGTCCCTCAACTAGGTCTGTCATCAATACTGCAAAACCAACTAGGGGTGGCACTAGATGCACTTACAATCTCCCCCTTTTTGGTGATTGATGACAAACTAGTTGAAGTTTTCAACGGGGAATATAATATGTGAAATTGTAAAGGATAGGGGATTGTCTTCATAAGTTGTAAGGGCTCCCCCTGAAGATGTGCATATAAGTAATTTGCTTTTGGAATGCAAATGCACATGGCAGGTTGTACTTGTGGAGATCCTCTTCAACTTATGATGACAATTCATCATGCATGAAAAGTATGTGAAGATAATGACATGCATAATGAAAGATGGACGTCCGCAAAATGATCTAAGTGCGGAATTTATCGTCGCACATGTGGAATTTATCATCGCATCACATAATAACAAATAAGTAGCAGACGACCATCGAGTTTAAGTGTTACAACTCAACGAACCAAATGTATCAAAACAAGAGTTGTAAACACTGGGCAAAATATAAAGCAACCGCCCATATGGACCCGCTTGAAGACTATCAAACTCATATGCTTCTCCCCCTTTTGTCAGTAAGGACCAAAAAGGTTTGAAGGCATAGAGCATCTACTCGTTCCCATGAGGAGTAGGTGAAGCAGCAAGGTCGTCGATGTTGTTCGGCGGTGCAGACGAACTCGGGGCAGTGTCGATGCGTGCAGAAGTAGGGGGCGGTGAAGTGGCATCGTCTTCGTCATCGATCACTCTGGCATTCACAGTTGCCGCGGAGGAAGAGAACTCAGAGTCTTCAAGAGACGGAGTTTGTCGCAGCACAGTCCTTCTTGGAGGTGTGGAGTCAAACTTGAAGCGTTCAGAGAAGCCATCCTCTTGAGGATCATCCTCAGAGCACATAAGCGTCAGTCCTTTCCATGTACGCCGACAGGTTTCATGGGCAACAAAGGCATTCTTGGTGGCAAGATTGCGAATCTTGTTTACGTCCACCAAGAGGCTTTGCATTTGGCGCTTCAGCCAGTCATGATGCCTATCATGTTTCTGATGAAGGGCAACCAGAAGCTCTTGGTCATTGAGAACACGAGATAGCTTCTTGGGCCATTGGGCAATGGTGCTTTCAGTGGCTAAAGTGAGGGCACGATGAGGTGCACATGTAGTACCAGCCAAAGGATAAACACGAGTGACTGCTTCAACTCCTCAATGTTTTAAGAGAAGCTTTGATGCTCAGCATTCTGAAGGCTAAGAGGCTCCTTGGCAGGCTCTGGATAGATGGCTTCAACGGACATATCAACATCAGGCAGAAAGATCCAATGATTGCGAGCAGAGGGCTGATATGAGACAGCTGAGTGTAGTTTGATCAGCCGCATTATCCATGGAGCATAAAACTTCAAGCCAAAAAGATCAGATCCTGATGCAGCAAGTTGGCGAATGAAGAAGTCTTGTGCATTGAAGCATTTGCCATGAAGAATATAAAAGACCAAAGTCTTCATTGCACCTTCCAGCTTTGCATGTGGAGAATGTCCTTTGATGGGCCAGAGAGTTCGCCTTATAATGTGATAGATAGTGCGTGGCAGATACTCAAGGTCTTCAACAAAGAACTCCTTAGGATATGCAGCATCTGGAGGCAAAGGCTTCATCATGCTAAGCATCTGACTCATGTTTGGTTCAGGCTTCTGAAAGATGCTCTCCATAGCTGCACTGTGAAACTGACAACCAGGTTCATAAAGATCTCCAGGAGTGGGCAGACCAGTGAGCTCAATGATATCAAAGGCTTTGGCTTCATGATGAACATTGCCGGTCATCCACTCAAGGACCCAAGTCTTCGGATCTCTGTTGTAGCCACGAATATGAAGAGTGGCATAGAATTGGAGCAGCAATTCCTCATTCCAGTGCTCTTTGTCGGTGACGAACGGCAACAATCCAGACTCTTTGAAGCAATCCAGAGCTTCTTCCAATCAAGGCAGACCAGTTATGGCTTCAGTGTCAAGACGCATATGAGGGAAAATGCGACCTTGATTGTACAGAATGCATGAGTAATAACTTCGCTGCGGATAGCTCCAGAACCGATCAGAAGATATTCTTTCCCTGGAGTAGGGGTTCTTGGCGCTATTGAAGAAGGTGTTGTCTGCTTTGAACCGTTGACATTAAAAGATCCGGGTGCCGATGCAGGACCTGGAAACCTGGGCAACCTTGGCATTGGCTTCTGTACCTGAGGCCTGTGCTTAACGTGATAGTCAAACTGAGGACCAGCAGCAGGCGCAGGAACAGGAGCAGTTGCATCATTGGCTTCATTGACTTCTGGCACATTGGTTGGTGCAAGCTCCACATTTGCTTCAGCCATGACTAAGTCATTGGCTTCATTTGTGTTGGTGGTGGCAGCCTCAAGATTCTCAACCTCCACTTGATGAGCTGGAGGGTCGGGCACAGACACGTTCTCCTCGAGAACAGCTTCTTCAGTAATGGGGGGAGTAGGGACACATTCTTCTTCTTGTGTGTTGTCGGCTGATGCAGCCGGAATGTCTTCAGCAGCTTTAGCCTCAGACTCGGAGACATCCACAGTAGGAGTGGCATCTGGAAACACTTGACGTGCAACAGATTGGTGGGGCACTTCTCCTTCTGGAACGCTCGAAAGAGGGACTTGAGACCTTGGTCCTTTGCGAAGCCTGCGTAACGCTAGCGACGCCTCTGGATATGGAGTTGGCTGGGCCTCAAAGTCATCTTCTTCTTCTTGCCGGGGTGGTGTGACTTGTTGTTGTGGGTGATCATCCTATGGTGCATCCTGAGCAATTGGCGTCAGAGGACGACCAATGCTGATGAGTTCGATGTGCGTAAGCACAGGCGATGATACCAGTTGGTGCTCGATCTGAGGAAGAACTACATCATCTTCAACATTGTCATGGTGACCAATGTCTTCAGCAGCGGTGGGATCAACTGCTGGAACGTCTTCAGCTTCATGAGCCTCTGTGGAAGCAGGCTCATGGACAATCAGTTGGCGCTCTTGATGTTCAGATGCAGGGCGAACCATTGAGATAGGTTCAACAACTAAGGGCTCTGTGGGAGCAGCCCGATCCTTCTTGGTCTTGCGCTTCTTCTTGGAGGGAGCAGCATCAGAGGCTTCAGGATGTTTCCTCTTTCTCGCTTCAGCCTCAGCATTCCTCGTCTTCTTCAGTTCTGAAGCGGTTGACCTAACCTTTGGCTTTGAGCCAGTCATGCTGGCTGGGAAGACAATGGGATGTGCTTCCTGCCTTGGTGCTTCGGGTTCGGCCACAGCTGGCTTCTTCTACTTCTTTGCAGCCATCCTGGGATTGATGCCAGGACGACCAAGAGCCTTGCGCTTCTCAGCCTCATTGTAGGCTTGCACACACTTGTCAGCCAGGCTTTTCATGCACTCACGAGAACCTTGAGCTTCTTCACGCTTCTTGAGAAAGGCTTCCTTGAGCTCGTGCAGCATAATCTTGAAGTTTTTCACCTCTTGCACGCTGAGCTTAGCCATGTGCTTCTTGAACTGAGCTTTCTCAAAGTCGATCTTTTGCTTCAGTTCAATGATGCGCTGAGCTAGAGCTAGCTCTAAAGCAATGGCGCCATGGAAGGCGACACTGAGGCCAATTGGAAGTTGCAGATCTTCAAAGCTGAGGTTGGGCGTGTCAAACCACTCATCAATGAAGTTGTGGATGATTGCCACGTCAAAGAGAGGCAAATCATTGAAGATTTCTGCTTCTTCTTTGCTCTTGATCAGTTGATCAAGAGCGTCATCTACAAGATCTTCATCGCTGGACAGATCAATGGCGTCGTTGCGCAGAATAGCAGCAGCAGTCAGTTCTTGGCTGGTGTGTTGCAAAGGCATCTTTACTCTCGAGGGCTTGGAGATGCATGACAAATCTTCAGACTGCACACTGTCTTCAGGAGGTGCAGTAGCCAGTGGCTTCGCCCGTGAGATTTTTGGTGCTGAGGTAGGCTTTGAAGCTTTAGACTTCTTCAGTTTCTTTGTCTTCGGCGATGCAGGCGCTTCATCAGATTCAGCGTCATCTGCAGGCTCATCCACGGCTGTCCCTTGAACCATGATATGAGTGATGAGACCTTCCAGGTTGTAGAAGGGCCCAACAAGATTGGGTTCAGCTTCGTGGGTGCCATCGGCACGGGGAGCAGAACGACCAGGGTTGAAGTCAAGTCCCCATGACTTCTTGTTTAGCTTGGCCGAATTCTTGGCAAACTGGAAGTTGCGCTTGAACAGATTGTCGTCATGACACCATAGCAATGACGATGGGTGTGCATCCGCAGGCTGTGGTCCACAGACCATGCAGGGATACAAGCCTTGTTCAATGGCTTCATCTCTGGACCTGGGTTGAAGATTTCTGTATAGGATGTCTCCCCATGGTCGTTTGATGGCATTTTTCTCAGCATATTCCTGGGTCACAAACCTGTACTTGAACCATTGTTCTGCCCAATATCTTCAAATCCATTGGATTCGGGTCTTGCGCTGATTGTAATCCTCTTCAGGATCTGTCTTGTAAAGCTGTGAGAGGTCATCAGGAAAATCTCTTGACGTTCCCCCACGACGCTGTCTGCCACCCTTCCCTACTGATTTCTCTGCAGCCATGAACTTCAAACTGAATGGCTTCAACACGTTCAAAGGCTTCAAAGGCTTTCGCTTGCTGGACAAACAGGAACTGGCTTCGGGAGAATTTATATGATGCTGTAAGAATTCTGCAAATGAATGCAGACTATGAGAACCAAGGGATTCTCCCATGGACATGTACCTGTGACAGCATTAAGGTGCGAGGGAAGGGGAAGAGGTCATATGCATTCTCAGAAGATTTTGAAGATAAATCAGTTTAGAGGACATTGACCTCATAGTGCGAAGACATTCACTCATAGATAGAGAGTTGGTTCCATATTTGTACGAATCCACGAATAAGTACAAGTGAGGAATCTAACTACTCTGTGAAGCATAAGTGAACATACTAGGCATATTATGAGATGCAGTATGAAATAGATCCAACTTGTGTGAACAGAAACTGCTTGTGGTAGAAAGTGATGAATCTATAGGATCAAGGGGGCCGTAAAAAGGAAGTTTTATTTACCACACAAAGAACTGCTAGACGGAGAGGGAGATGAGGCCGAGCAGTTCGATCGTTCGTGCCCTAACTTGGCGACGGAGGACACCTACGGCGACGGCGGAGAAGACGATGTCCGCGGCCGGCGTGAAGACGACGTCGGAGAGGTCGCGGCAGCTAAGCGCTTCGTTGCCGGCGTCGTCGAGGGCTAGCGGTGGCGCTAGGGTTTGTGTGAGAGTGGAAGAAAGGATAATGACTGTGGTGAGGCGTGTATTTATAGGGACAGGGACGGCACAGTGTTATTACACAGGTGCCCCTGGCGATTCACATCTGAAGGACACGTGGCCATCATGCAACATATCGGAGGTTGTTCCACGTTCCCACGCATGCCTGGATTGTCGGGTGGTCGTTCCCACTTCTCCGGGTTTCAGGTGAAGGAGTTAGCATTGAAAGCGGACTTAATGTTTGTCTCTGTATCTTCTGCTGACAAGGACGTAGAGAAGACATTCGACAGTTTCAAGAGAATGCATATGATTTGGAGAGATAGAGTTTGAGATAGAAAGCATAAAGAGGTTAGGGTCCGATCACATTCACTTAGTTCAAAAGATTCAACAAGAAGACATAGCTATAAGTGATTGCTGTAGAGGACAGAACACTAGTATATATATGTGAGAAAGACAATCAAACCAACATAGTGAAGATAATCATGAAGACAAGTTGAGAATGAAGACAAACAAAATGTGAAGACATAGAAAATGTAACGCATGGGTGAAACACTTCAAACAGAAGAATTTGGTGGTGGCGTTACCCACCGTATAGGAAGTATTAGACCCAGATACGGCGCACAATTATTGTGGTGCTCTGAAGTCAAATTCCACATTAATGTATTCACCCTTAGAATGCATGTCTTCATTCATTGAAGATATACTTTACTTCGTGTGTTGCACATCTAAATCATCAATATGCATAAGTGTTAGGATGAGTGCCTGATCACAGGACATTTGAGGATTCCAAGATATTTAGCTCACACCGTAACTTGCAAAATCTCTTCTCATCCAAGGGCTTGGTGAAGATATCTGCCAATTGCTCTTCAGTGTTGACGTGTATGATATCAATATCTTCCTTCACAACATGATCTCTGAGAAAGTGATGACGAATTTCAATGTGCTTTGTCTTCGAGTGCTGAACTGGGTTGTTGGCAATCTTGATGGCGCTTTCGTTGTCGCAGTAGAGTGGCACTTGCTTCAGATGAATGCCATAGTCTTTGAGTGTTTGCTTCATCCACAGAAGCTGAGCGCAGCAAGATCCAGCAGCAATGTATTCAGATTCAGCAGTGGAGAGAGATACACAGTTCTTCTTCTTTGAAGACCAACATACAAGTGATCGTCCCAGAAAATGACATGTGCCTGATGTAGACTTGCGATCCACCTTGTCACCAGCATAATCAGCATCCGAGAATCTAACCAGATCAAACTCTGAGCCCTTTGGATACCATAATCCTAGTGTTGGGGTGTAAGCCAAATATCGAAGAATTCGCTTCACGGCTAAGTGATGCGATTCCTTTGGTGCCGCTTGGAATCAAGCACACATGCAAACACTAAGCATAATATCCGGCCTAGATGCACATAGATACAGTAAAGAACCAATCATGGAGCGGTATACCTTTTGATCGAACTCTTTACCATTGTCGTCAGGACCCAGATGATGTTTGGCTGGCATTGGCGTCGTGAAGCCTTTGCAGTCTTGCATCCCAAATTTCTTCAGGCAATCTTTGAGGTACTTCTCTTGAGATATGAAGATGCCGTTGCGTTGCTGACGTATTTGAAGACCAAGGAAGAACTTCAGCTCACCCATCATGGACATCTGATATTGCTCTTGCATCATATATCCAAACTCTTCACTGTATTTCTGATTGGTGCAGCCGAAGATAATGTCATCCATATATATTTGGCACACAAACAGTTCACCATCATATGTCTTCGTGAAGAGAGTGGGGTCGAGGGAACCAGATTTGAAGCCTTTGCTCTTCAGGAAGTCTTTGAGTGTGTCATACCAAGCCCGAGGGGCTTGTTTGAGGCCATACAGTGCCTTGTTGAGCTTGTACACCATGTCAGGATGTTTTGGATCTTCAAAGCCAGGCGGTTGTGCAACATACACTTCTTCTTCAATCATGCCATTGAGAAAAGCGCTCTTCACATCCATTTGATATAGAAGTATGTTATGATGATTTGCATAGGCCAGCAGTATGCGTATGGCTTCAAGTCTAGCCACAGGAGCAAATGTTTCATCGAAGTCAATCCCTTCAACTTCAGTGTATCCTTGAGCAATGAGACGAGCTTTGTTTCTGACAACTTGACCATGCTCATCTTGCTTGTTGCGATATATCCATTTGGTGCCTATTATATTGTGCTTGCGAGGATCAGGACGCTTAACCAGTTCCCATACATTATTCAGCTCAAACTGTTGAAGCTCTTCTTGCATAGCTTGAATCCATTCAGGTTCCATGAAGGCTTCTTCAACTTTCTTGGGTTCAGATATTGAGACGAATGTGAAGTGCCCACCGAAATTTGCTAGCTGTGTTGCCCTTGAACGAGTGAGTGGACCTGGTGCATTGATGCTATCAATTATTCTCTCAATCTGTACTTCATTTGCAACACGAGGATGTACAGGATGAAGGTTTTGCTCTTGCTGATCATTGTCATCGTTAGAGGGATTGTCTTCAGGATGAGCATTGTCTTCAGGTTGATCAGGTGCAGAGATGATAAGTTCCTCTTCAGGATGAGCTTCAGATGGTATGATTTCTCCAGTTCCCATAAGTTTGATTGATTCACTAGATGGAACTTCATCTAGCACATTTGGCAGGTGCTCTCTTTGTGAGCCGTTAGTCTCATCGAACCGCACATCCACTGTTTCAACCACTTTATAATGAAAAAGGTTGAAGACTCTGTAGGAGTGCGAATCCTTTCCATATCCAAGCATAAAACCCTCATGTGCTTTTGGTGCAAATTTTGAAGTGTGATGTGGACCCTTGATCCAGCACCTGGCGCCAAATACTCTGAAGTAACTGACATTTGGCTTCTTTCCAGTAAGGAGCTCATAGGATGTCTTGTTCAGAAGCTTGTGAAGATAAACACGGTTGATGATATGGCATGCAGTATCAATGGCTTCCGGCCAGAATTTTCTTGGAGTCTTGTATTCATCAAGCATCGTCCGGGCCATCTCAATAAGTGTTCTGTTCTTGCGTTCGACGACGCCATTCTGCTGTGGCGTGTACGGAGCTGAGAATTCATGTGTGATGCCTAAGGTATCAAGATATGTATCTACGCCAGTGTTCTTGAATTCAGTGCCATTGTCACTTCTGATGCGCTTTATCTTGGCGCCATAGTTGTTCATTGCTCGATTGGCGAAGTGTCTGAAGACATCCTGCACTTCAGTCTTGTAGAGGATTATATGCACCCAAGTATATCTTGAATAATCATCAACAATGACAAAGCCATAGAGACAAGCAGTAGTAGTAAGAGTTGAGTAATGAGTGGGACTGAAAAGATCCATGTGAAGCAGTTCGAAGGGTTGAGTCGTTGTCATGATTGTCTTCGAGGGATGCTTGGCCCTCGTCATCTTTCCTGCTTCACAGGCACCGCATAAGTGATCCTTCTTGAACTTGACGCCCTCAATGCCTATGACATGCTTCTTCCTTGCAAGGGTGTGGAGGTTCCTCATGCCAGCATGCCCTAGCCTCCGATGCCAGAGCCAGCATTCAGAAGCTTTTGCTAGAAGACATACGGCAAGTTGTGGTCCTGCTGAGAAATCTACCACGTACAAATCATCTTTCCGATACCCTTCAAACACTAGAGACTTGTCAGATTCCATTAGAACAAGGCAACGATATTTTCCAAATATCACAATCATGTTTAAATCGCAAAGCATTGAGACAGACATTAAGTTGAAACCAAGGGATTCAACAAGCATGACTTTATCCATGTGTTGATCCTTTGAGATTGCAACTCTACCTAGACCCAATACCTTGCTTTTACCAGTGTCAGCAAATGTGATGTGACTTTTGTCAGATGGACGTAAGGTTGAGTCCATGAGAAGGCTTCGCTTGCCAGTCATGTGATTGGTACACCCACTATCAATAATCCATTCTGAAGCTGCTGGTGTCGTACCCTACAGTGCAGTTAGGGGGATAGGCTTCACGAAGAGAATTGTGAAGCAAAAACATTTGACGAACCAGTGGATTATTAAAGCTTAGATCGATATTAGGACTGATAAGGCAAGTAGCAAGCGACTCAGGAACAAAGTACATAATAAGACCATTTGGGCATTTGATCTTGCGCCCTACAAGATGTGTAAGGTCCCCAGCTATAGCGTCAGACGATTTTGGTTTTCGTCTGGAGACCTTTCCCTGCAAAAGAGAGTTAAGCTTTCTTAGCCACCCACATCTTCAAGGGTGGCTTCAAAGCAATGAGTCTAAGTGCAGCATCTGAGAACTTTGGCTTTGGAGCCCTAGCAAAAAGTCTTGCAGGTGGACAATAGTACTCATAAGAATAAGCAGAATAGTTCTTGGTCTTATGAACATGGCGGTTTGATGAACCGCACTCATATTCATAGGCCTGAGTATGGCTTCCCTACAAAACATTTGCATTAGTGCGACTTAGGTGAGTCCTTTGTCTATATGAAGCCTTTGGGCCGTATGAAGCCTGTGGTCTGGGATTTGTCTTCTTCACTTGTGGTGTCATGACGACATTCATAGGAAGATTCTTCAAACACCTTTTCGGCACCCAAACCTTCTTCATAGGCAGCCCATTCCTACAGTTAGTAACAATATACCTGGCAAACACTTCACCATTCTGATTCTTAAACAGTTTATAGTTTGCATCAAAGGATTCATCAATAACAATGGGATTAGCACAAGTGAAGCCAGATAGGGTGGATGGATCCGCTGAAGGTTCCTTTGCAGCAACCCATGTGGTTTTGGGGTACTGCTCAGGTTTCCAGTAAGAGCCATCAGCATTCATTTTCCTTTCGAACCCAACACCCTCTTTCCTAGGGTTTCGGTTCAGGATCTGCCTTTTGTAGACATCACATAGTGTCTGATGCCCTTTGAGACTTTTGTACATCCCTGTTTCAAGCAGTGTCTTCAACCTAGCATTCTCATCAGCAATAGCAGTGGTATCCTCAGCAGAGGGGTTAGTTACCACATCAACAGTTGAAGATATTGCAATAGTAGCAGCAGTAGAACATTCAGCAACAGAAGTAGCGTTATCACGCTCAATGCATTTAAGACATGGTGGTTCAAATCCTTCCTGAGCTGAACTGATCTGTTCGGCGCGAAGTAACTCGTTTTCCTTTTGAAGATCTTCAAGAGCCGCTCTCAATTTCTCAAGATCTTGCTTCCTTTGAAGATAATCATAGGAAAGCCTTTCATGAGTTGTTGAGAGCATTTCATGACGACTTTCAAGTTCCTCATACTTAACATGAAGATTTTTTATGTCTTCAATTAAGGACTGAGATCGAGTCATTTCAGCGTCTAACAGATCATCGCTTTTGTCTAACAGTTTTTAAATGTGTTCCATAGCTTTTTGTTGTTCAGTTGCAATTTTAGCAAGTGTTTTGTAGCTGGGTTTGGAACCACAATTAGAGTCATCGTCACTAGATGTTTGATAGTGAGTAGTGCGTGTGTTTACCTTGGCACCACGTGCCATGAAGCAGTAGGAAGGAGCGGAGTAGTCCTTGTCATTTGCATCGGTGTCGGTGATGAAGTCATTGTCTTCAGTGTTGAAGATGGACTTGGCAACGTATGCTGTAGCCAGACTCGCAACGCCAGAATCGGACTCCTCCTCAGACTCCACCTCCGCCTCCTCAGAAGCGGACTCCTCCTCAGAATCCATTTCCTTGCCAACAAATGCACGTGCCTTGCCAGATGAGCTCTTCTTGTGTGATGAAGACTTTGAGGAAGACTTGGAAGAAGACTTTGAGTATTTCTTCTTCTTGTCGTCAGAGTCATACTCCTCGCTCTTCTTCTTCTTGTCGTCAGAGTCATACTCCTTGCTCTTCTTCTTCTTCTTCTTCTTCTTCTTCTTCTTCTTCTTCTTCTTGTTCTCATTGTCCCACTGTGGACACTCAGAGATGTAGTGGCCAGGTTTCTTGCACTTGTGACATGTTCTCTTCTTGTAGTCATGAGCAGAAGCTTCATCATTCCTTGAGCTTGATCATGAAGACTTTCTGAAGCCTTTCTTCTTGGTGATTTTTTGGAACTTCTTCACAAGCATAGCAAGCTCCTTTCCAATGTGTTCAGGATCATCAAAACTGCTGTCAGATTCTTCTTCAGATGAGGAGACAGCTTTTGCCTTCAAGGCACGAGTTCGCCCATAGTTGGGACCGCAGATGTCTCTTTTCTCAGAAAGCTGAAACTCGTGTGTGTTGAGCCTCTCAAGTATGTCAGACGGATCGAGTGTCTTGAAATCAGGACGTTCTTGAATCATCAGGGCTAGGGTGTCAAACGAACTGTCAAGTGATCTCAGGAGTGTCTTGACGACTTCATGCTTGGTGATCTCAGTAGCGCCAAGGGCTTGAAGCTCATTTGTGATGTCAGTGAGTCGATCAAACATGAGCTGGACATTCTCATTGTCATTTCTCTTGAAGCGGTTGAAGAGGTTGCTAAGGACACTGATTCTCTGATCTCTCTGGGTTGAGACGCCTTCGTTGACCTTGGAGAGCCAGTCCCAGACTAGCTTAGATGTTTCCAAAGCACTCACGCGGCCATAATGTCCTTTGGTCAGATGACCACAGATGATATTCTTGGCAGTAGAGTCCAGTTGAACGAACTTCTTGACATCAGCAGCAGTGACATCTTCTCCAGCCTTGGGAACGCTGTTCTTGACGACATAGCATAGGTCGACATCAATGGCTTCAAGATGCATGCGCATATTATTCTTCCAGTAGGGATATTCAGTTCCATCAAAGACGGGGCACGCAGCGGAGACTTTAATTATCCCTGCGGTCGACATAGCTAAAACTCCAGGTGGTTAAACCGAATCACACAGAACAAGGGAGTACCTTGCTCTGATACCAATTGAAAGTGCTAGTGATCGACTAGAGGGGGGTGAATAGGCGATTTTTATGAAAGTCTTCAAAACATGTGAGTTTCAAAGACAAACGATAGAAATAAACCTATTACCATGCAGCGGAAGGTAGACTACACTAGGCAAACCATAGTCAAGTATTCAATGAAGTGAAAGCACAATGACTAATAGCAGCTAGGCAGTAAGGATTAGGTAGGAAGATATTGTGAAGCCAATCAGAACAAGTAATCACTCAGTGAAGCTAAATGGTGATGCAATCGTACAATGACTTCACAAGGACCAACAGTAAGTAAAGGGAAGGGAAGGATGAAACCAGTGACTCGTTGAAGACAATGATTTGTTGGACCAGTTCCAGTTGCTGTGACAACTGTACGTCTGGTTAGGGAGGCAGAGATTCAACTCAGAAGACCTCGTCTTCACCTTATTCCCCTTGAGCTAAGGACACCCAATCCTCGCCCAATCACTCTGGTAAGTCTTCAAGGTAGACTTCCAAACCTTCACAGACTTCGTTCACCGGCGATCCACAATGACTCTTGGATGCTCAGAACGTGATGCCTAACCGGCTGGAGGATTCATAGTCCTCAAGTGTAATAAGTCTTCAGATCACACAAACAGGAAGACTTAAGTGATGCCTAACACTCTTTGGCTCTGGGTGGTTAGGGCTTTATCCTCGCAAGGAATTCTCTCTCAAAGGCTTCGAGGTGGGTTGCTCTCAAACGACAAAAGCCGTGCTTTAACTCTGAGCAGCCAACCGTTTATGGTTGTAGGGGGTGGGCTATTTATAGCCACTAGGCAACCCGACCTGATTTGTCCGAAATGACCCTGGGTCACTAAGGAACTGACACGTGTTCCAACGGTCAGATTTCAAACACACACAAAAACTTTACTTGGGCTACAAGCAAGGCTGACTTATCCAACTCTGGACAAGATTTGCTCTCATAGTCTTCACTCGAAGACATTGGATTTTGGTTAAGCATCACTTCAGTCATTCTGACTAGTTCTCTTGGACCCCACTTAACAGTACGGTGGTTCCTATGACTCAACAAAGAAAAACACAGAACGACGAAACCGCTAAGTCTTCGCGCTCCATAGTCTTCATGCGATGTCTTCTCTTGTCATAGTCTTCAATGTGAATGTCTTCACATACCACCTTTGACTTCAATGTCTTCATACATTTTTAGGGGTCATCTCTGGTAGGAAAACCGAATCAATGAGGGACTTCTACCTGTGTTATCCTGCAATTCTCACAAACACATTAGTCCCTCAACTAGGTCTGTCGTTAATACTCCAAAACCAACTAGGGGTGGCACTAGATGCACTTACAATATCCCCCTTTTTGGTGATTGATGACAAACTAGTTGAAGTATTCAACGAGGAATATAATATGTGAAATTGTAAAGGATAGGGGATTGTCTTCATAAGTTGTAAGGGCTCCCCCTGAAGATGTGCATATAAGTAATTTGCTTTTGGAATGCAAATGCACATGGCAGGTTGTACTTGTGGAGATCCTCTTCAACTTATGATGACAATTCATCATGCATGAAAAGTATGTGAAGATAATGACATGCATAATGAAATATGGACGTCTGCAAAATGATCTATGTGCCGAATTTATCGTCGCACATGCGGAATTTATCATCGCATCACATAATAGCAAATAAGTAGCAGACGACCATCGAGTTTAAGTGTTACAACTCAAAGAACCAAATGTATCAAAACGAGAGTTGTAAACACTAGGCAAAATATAAAGCAACCGCCCATATGGACCCGCTTGAAGACTATCAAACTCATATGCTTCTCCCCCTTTTGTCAGTAAGGACCAAAAAGGTTTGAAGACATAGAGCATCTACTCGTTCCCATGAGGAGTAGGTGAAGCAACAAGGTCGTCCGTGTTGTTCGGCGGTGCAGACGAACTCGGGGCAGTGTCGATGCATGCAGAAGTAGGGGGCGGTGAAGTGGCATCGTCTTCGTCATCGATCACTCTGGCATTCACAGTTGCCGCGGAGGAAGAGAACTCAGAGTCTTCAAGAGACAGAGTTTGTCGCAGCACAGTCCTTCTTGGAGGTGTGGAGTCAAACTTGAAGCGTTCAGAGAAGCCATCCTCTTGAAGATCATCCTCAGAGCACATAAGCGTCAGTCCTTTCCATGTACGCCGACAGGTTTCATGGGCAACAAAGGCATTCTTGGTGGCAAGATTGCGAATCCTGTTTACGTCCACCAAGAGGCTTTGCATTTGGCGCTTCAGCCAGTCATGATGCCTATCATGTTTATGATGAAGGGCAACCAGAAGCTCTCGGTCATTGAGAACACGAGATCGCTTCTTGGGCCGTTGGGCAATGGTGCTTTCAGTGGCTTCAGTGAGGGCATGATGAGGTGCACGTGTAGTACCAGCCAGAGGATAAACACGAGTGACTGCTTCAACACCTTCAATGTTTTGAGAGAAGCTTTGATGCTCAGCATTCTGAAGGCTAAGAGGCTCCTTGGCAGGCTCTGGATAGATGGCTTCAACGGACATATCAACGTCAGGCAGAAAGATCCGATGATTGCGAGCAGAGGGCTGATATGAGACAACTGAGTGTAGTTTGATCAGCCGCATTATCCATGGAGCATAAAACTTAAAGCCAAAAAGATCAGATCCTGATGCAACAAGTTGGCGAATGAAGAAGTCTTGTGCATTGAAGCATTTGCCGTGAAGAATATAAAAGACCAAAGTCTTCATTGCACCTTCCAGCTTTGCATGTGGAGAATGTCCTTTGATGGGCCAGAGAGTTCGCCTTATAATGTGATAGATAGTGCGTGGCAGATACTCAAGGTCTTCAACAAAGAACTCCTTAGGATATGCAGCATCTGGAGGCAAAGGCTTCATCATGCTAAGCATCTGACTCATGTTTGGTTCAGGCTTCTGAAAGATGCTCTCCATAGCTGCACTGTGAAGCTAACAACCAGGTTCATAAAGATCTCCAGGAGTGGGCAGACCAGTGAGCTCAATGATATCAAAGGCTTTGGCTTCATGATGAACATTGCCGGTCATCCACTCAAGGACCCAAATCTTCGGATCTCTGTTGTAGCCACGAATATGAAGAGTGGCATAGAATTGGAGCAGCAATTCCTCATTCCAGTGCTCTTTGTCGGTGACGAACGGCAACAATCCAGACTCTTTGAAGCAATCCAGAGCTTCTTCCAAGCAAGGCAAACCAGTTATGGCTTCAGTGTCAAGACGCATATGAGGGAAAATGCGACCTTGATTGTACAGAATGCATGAGTAATAACTTCGCTGCGGATAGCTCCAGAACCGATCAGAAGATATTCTTTCCCTGGAGTAGGGGTTCTTGGCGCTATTGAAGAAGGTGTTGTCTGCTTTGAACCGTTGACATTAAAAGATCCGGGTGCCGATGCAGGACCTGGAAACCTGGGCAACCTTGGCATTGGCTTCTGTACCTGAGGCCTGTGCTTAACGTGATAGTCAAACTGAGGACCAGCAGCAGGCGCAGGAACAGGAGCAGTTGCATCATTGGCTTCATTGACTTCTGGCACATTGGTTGGTGCAAGCTCCACATTTGCTTCAGCCATGACTAAGTCATTGGCTTCATTTGTGTTGGTGGTGGCAGCCTCAAGATTCTCAACCTCCACTTGATGAGCTGGAGGGTCGGGCACAGACACGTTCTCCTCGAGAACAGCTTCTTCAGTAATGGGGGGAGTAGGGACACATTCTTCTTCTTGTGTGTTGTCGGCTGATGCAGCCGGAATGTCTTCAGCAGCTTTAGCCTCAGACTCGGAGACATCCACAGTAGGAGTGGCATCTGGAAACACTTGACGTGCAACAGATTGGTGGGGCACTTCTCCTTCTGGAACGCTCGAAAGAGGGACTTGAGACCTTGGTCCTTTGCGAAGCCTGCGTAACGCTAGCGACGCCTCTGGATATGGAGTTGGCTGGGCCTCAAAGTCATCTTCTTCTTCTTGCCGGGGTGGTGTGACTTGTTGTTGTGGGTGATCATCCTATGGTGCATCCTGAGCAATTGGCGTCAGAGGACGACCAATGCTGATGAGTTCGATGTGCGTAAGCACAGGCGATGATACCAGTTGGTGCTCGATCTGAGGAAGAACTACATCATCTTCAACATTGTCATGGTGACCAATGTCTTCAGCAGCAGTGGGATCAACTGTTGGAACGTCTTCAGCTTCATGAGCCTCTGTGGAAGCAGGCTCATGGACAATCAGTTGGCGCTCTTGATGTTCAGATGCAGGGCGAACCATTGAGATAGGTTCAACAACTAAGGGCTCTGTGGGAGCAGCCCGATCCTTCTTGGTCTTGCGCTTCTTCTTGGAGGGAGCAGCATCTGAGGCTTCAGGATGTTTCCTCTTTCTCGCTTCAGCCTCAGCATTCCTCATCTTCTTCAGTTCTGAAGCGGTTGACCTGACCTTTGGCTTCGAGCCAGTCATGCTGGCTGGGAAGACAATGGGATGTGCTTCCTGCCTTGGTGCTTCGGGTTCGGCCACAGCTGGCTTCTTCTTCTTCTTTGCAGCCATCCTGGGATCGATGCCAGGATGACCAAGAGCCTTGCGCTTCTCAGCCTCATTGTAGGCTTGCACACACTTGTCAGCCAGGCTTTTCATGCGCTCGCGAGAACCTTGAGCTTCTTCACGCTTCTTGAGAAAGGCTTCCTTGAGCTCGTGCAGCATAATCTTGAAGTTTTTCACCTCTTGCACGCTGAGCTTGGCCATGTGCTTCTTGAACTGAGCTTTCTCAAAGTTGGTATTTTGCTTCAGTTCAACGATGCGCTGAGCTAGAGCTAGCTCTAAAGCAATGGCGCCATGGAAGGCGACACTGAGGCCAATTGAAGTTGCAGATCTTCAAAGCTGAGGTTGGGCGTGTCAAACCACTCATCAATGAAGTTGTGGATGATTGCCACGTCAAAGAGAGGCAAATCATTGAAGATTTCTGCTTCTTCTTTGCTCTTGATCAGTTGATCAAGAGCGTCATCTACAAGATCTTCATCGCTGGACAGATCAATGGCGTCGTTGCGCAGAATAGCAGCAGCAGTCAGTTCTTGGCTGGTGTGTTGCAAAGGCATCTTTACTCTCGAGGGCTTGGAGATGCGTGACAAATCTTCAGACTGCACACTGTCTTCAGGAGGTGCAGTAGCCAGTGGCTTCGCCCGTGAGATTTTTCGTGCTGAGGTAGGCTTTGAAGCTTTAGACTTCTTCAGTTTCTTTGTCTTCGGCGATGCAGGCGCTTCATCAGATTCAGTGTCATCTGCAGGCTCATCCACGGTTGTCCCTTGAACCATGATATGAGTGATGAGACCTTCCAGGTTGTAGAAGGGCCCAACAAGATTGGGTTCAGCTTCGCGGGTGCCATCGGCACGGGGAGCAGAAGGGCCAGGGTTGAAGTCAAGTCCCCATGACTTCTTGTTTAGCTTGGCCGAATTCTTGGCAAACTGGAAGTTGCGCTTGAATAGATTGTCGTCATGACACCACAGCAATGACGATGGTTGTGCATCCGCAAGCTGTGGTCCACGGACCATGCAGGGATAGAAGCCTTGTTCAATGGCTTCATCTCTGGACCTGGGTTGAAGATTTCTGTATAGGATGTCTCCCCATGGTCGTTTGATGGCATTTTTCTCAGCATATTCCTGGGTCACAAACCTGTACTTGAACCATTGTTCTGCCCAATATCTTCGAATCCATTGGATTCGGGTCTTGCGCTGATTGTAATCCTCTTCAGGATCTGTCTTGTAAAGCTCTGAGAGGTCATCAGGCAAATCTCTTGACGTTCCCCCACGATGCTGTCTGCCACCCTTCCTTACTGATTTATCTGCAGCCATGAACTTCAAACTGAATGGCTTCAACACGTTCAAAGGCTTCAAAGGCTTTCGCTTGCTGGACAAACAGGAACTGGCTTCGGGAGAATTTATATGATGCTGTAAGAATTCTGCAAATGAATGCAGACTATGAGAACCAAGGGATTCTCCCACGGACATGTACCTGTGACAGCATTAAGGTGCGAGGGAAGGGGAAGAGGTCATATGCATTCTCAGAAGATTTTGAAGATAAATCAGTTTAGAGGACATTGACCTCATAGTGCGAAGACATTCACTCATAGATAGAGAGTTGGTTCCATATTTGTACGAATCCATGAATAAGTACAAGTGAGGAATCTAACTACTTTGTGAAGAATAAGTGAACATACTAGGCATATTATGAGATGCAGTATGAAATAGATCCAACTTGTGTGAACAGAAACTGCTTGTGGTAGAAAGTGATGAATCTATAGGATCAAGGGGGCCGTAAAAAGGAAGTTTTATTTACCACACGAAGAACTGCTAGACGGAGAGGGAGATGAGGCCGAGCAGTTCGATTGTCCGTGCCCTAACTTGGCGACGGAGGACACCTACGGCAACGGCGGAGAAGACGATGTCCGCGGCCGGCGTGAAGACGGCGTCGGAGAGGTCGTGGCAGCTAAGCGCTTTCGTCGCCGGCGTCGTCGAGGGCTAGCAGTGGCGCTAGGGTTTGTGCGAGAGTGGAAGAAAGGATAATGACTGTGGTGAGGCGTGTATTTATAGGGACAGGGACGGCACAGTGTTATTACACAGGTGCCCCTGGCGATTCACATCTGAAGGACACGTGGCCATCATGCAACATATCGGAGGTTGTTCCACGTTCCCACGCACGCCTGGATTGTCGGGTGGTCGTTCCCACTTCTCCGGGTTTCAGGTGAAGGAGTTAGCATTGAAAGCGGACTTAATGTTTGTCTCTGTATCTTCTGCTGACAAGGACGTAGAGAAGACATTCGACAGTTTCAAGAGAATGCATATGATTTGGAGAGATAGAGTTTGAGATAGAAAGCATAGAGAGGTTAGGGTCCGATCACATTCACTTAGTTCAAAAGATTCAACAAGAAGACATAGCTATAAGTGAATGCTGTAGAGGACAGAACACTAGTATATATATATGTGAAGAAGACAATCAAACCAACATAGTGAAGATAATCATGAAGACAAGTTGAGAATGAAGACAAACAAAATGTGAAGACATAGAAAATGTAACGCATGGGTGAAACACTTCAAACAGAAGAATTTGGTGGTGGCGTTACCCACCGTATAGGAAGTATTAGACCCAGATACAGCGCACAATTATTGTGGTGCTCTGAAGTCAAATTCCACATTAATGTATTCACCCTTAGAATGTATGTCTTCATTGATTGAAGATATACTTTACTTCGTGTGTTGCACATCTAAATCATCAATATGCATAAGTATTAGGATGAGTGCCTGATCACAGGACATTTGAGGATTCCAAGATATTTAGCTCACACCGTAACTTGCAAAATCTCTTCTCATCCAAGGGCTTGGTGAAGATATCTGCCAATTGCTCTTCAGTGTTGACGTGTATGATATCAATATCTTCCTTCACAACATGATCTCTGAGAAAGTGATGACGAATTTCAATGTGCTTTGTCTTCGAGTGCTGAACTGGGTTGTTGGCAATCTTGATGGCGCTTTCGTTGTCGCAGTAGAGTGGCACTTGCTTCAGATGAATGCCATAGTCTTTGAGTGTTTGCTTCATCCACAGAAGCTGAGCGCAGCAAGATCCAGCAGCAATGTATTCAGATTCAGCAGTGGAGAGAGATACACAGTTCTTCTTCTTTGAAGACCAACATACAAGTGATCGTCCCAGAAAATGACATGTGCCTGATGTAGACTTGCGATCCACCTTGTCACCAGCATAATCAGCATCCGAGAATCTAACCAGATCAAACTCTGAGCCCTTTGGATACCATAATCCTAGTGTTGGGGTGTAAGCCAAATATCGAAGAATTCGCTTCACGGCTAAGTGATGCGATTCCTTTGGTGCCGCTTGGAATCAAGCACACATGCAAACACTAAGCATAATATCCGGCCTAGATGCACATAGATACAGTAAAGAACCAATCATGGAGCGGTATACCTTTTGATCGAACTCTTTACCATTGTCGTCAGGACCCAGATGATGTTTGGCTGGCATTGGCGTCGTGAAGCCTTTGCAGTCTTGCATCCCAAATTTCTTCAGGCAATCTTTGAGGTACTTCTCTTGAGATATGAAGATGCCGTTGCGTTGCTGACGTATTTGAAGACCAAGGAAGAACTTCAGCTCACCCATCATGGACATCTGATATTGCTCTTGCATCATATATCCAAACTCTTCACTGTATTTCTGATTGGTGCAGCCGAAGATAATGTCATCCATATATATTTGGCACACAAACAGTTCACCATCATATGTCTTCGTGAAGAGAGTGGGGTCGAGGGAACCAGATTTGAAGCCTTTGCTCTTCAAGAAGTCTTTGAGTGTGTCATACCAAGCCCGAGGGGCTTGTTTGAGGCCATACAGTGCCTTGTTGAGCTTGTACACCATGTCAGGATGTTTTGGATCTTCAAAGCCAGGCGGTTGTGCAACATACACTTCTTCTTCAATCATGCCATTGAGAAAAGCGCTCTTCACATCCATTTGATATAGAAGTATGTTATGATGATTTGCATAGGCCAGCAGTATGCGTATGGCTTCAAGTCTAGCCACAGGAGCAAATGTTTCATCGAAGTCAATCCCTTCAACTTCAGTGTATCCTTGAGCAACGAGACGAGCTTTGTTTCTGACAACTTGACCATGCTCATCTTGCTTATTGCGATATATCCATTTGGTGCCTATTATATTGTGCTTGCGAGGATCAGGACGCTTAACCAGTTCCCATACATTATTCAGCTCAAACTGTTGAAGCTCTTCTTGCATAGCTTGAATCCATTCAGGTTCCATGAAGGCTTCTTCAACTTTCTTGGGTTCAGATATTGAGACGAATGCGAAGTGCCCACCGAAATTTGCTAGCTGTGTTGCCCTTGAACGAGTGAGTGGACCTGGTGCATTGATGCTATCAATTATTCTCTCAATCTGTACTTCATTTGCAACACGAGGATGTACAGGACGAAGATTTTTCTCTTGTTGATCATTGTCATCGTATTGTTTCACTTGATATATGTTTTGGCACTCAACTCGCGGATTCCCGAGGTGACATTGGGGTAATCTATGCATAGGGGTTGATACACGTTCTTGTCTTTGTTTCTCCGGTAGAAATCTTGGGCACTCTTTGAAGTTCTTTGTGTTGGATTGAATATTATGAATCTGAATTTTCTTTGGTGTTATTTTAGTACAAACTCTTGGTTAGATCGATCGGAAAGAATAGCTTTGTGTTATTTTAGTACGAACTCTAGGATAGATTGATCGGAAAGAATAGCTTTGAGGTGGTTTCGTACCCTACAAACAATTCCGTCTTATGTTCTCCGCTAGATAGGAACTTTGGAGTGATTATTCATAGCACGTTGAGGGGGTGGTTATATGATCCAATTATATTAGCATTGTTGAGAGATTGCACTAGCAAAAGTACGAACCCTATGCCTTGTTTTTAAGTATTGCAATACCGTTTTTGTGCCCGTTTACTATTTGCTACCTTGCTGTTTTTATTTATTCAGATTATAAAAATATATTTCTACCATCAATATTACACTTTTATCACCATCTCTTCGCCGAACTAGTTCACCTATACAATTTGTCATTGTATTGGGTGTGTTGGGGACACAAGAGATTTCTTATATTTGGTTGCAGAGTTGTTGGAGAGAGACCATCTTCATCCTACGCCTCCCATGGATTGATAAACCTTAGGTTATCTACTTGAGGGAAAATTGCTACTATCCTACAAAACTCTGCGCTTGGAGGCCCAACACGAGTCTACAAGAATAAAGTTGCGTAGTAGACATCAGTGGCGTCGATGACGGAGGACCTGCCAAGGTTGTTACCTCAATCTGCTCTGAAGATGGACCAGTGGAAGATGGCGGCGACGACACATGTGAGTGCGTCAGACTGGATTGAGCCCCGGACCCGGCAGATGGCTCGGTCAGGGCCTTTGGCTTTAGATGTTAGGCTTAGGTGAGAGGTCTTGGTATGTGGCCTAGCTTGAACCCCTTCATCATTTGGATAGGAGTAGCGGTAGATGTTGCCAAGATGATGGATTCGGGCATTTTGTTGTTCTACTTTGTAAGGTCCTCAAGAATAATCAATAAAATGGCCGCATGCATCTCCCAGATGCAGAGGCCGGGGGTCATCCTTCTTTTTTTAAAACTGTTGAGACAGAGGGTTGACATGTTGGAAATATGCCCTAGAGGCAATAATAAAATGGTTATTATTATATTTCCTTGTTCATGACAATTGTCTATTGTTCATGCTATAATTGTGTTATCCGGAAATCATAATACATGTGTGAATACATAGACCACAACATGTCACTAGTGAGCCTCCAGTTGACTAGCTCGTTGATCAATAGATGGTTACGGTTTCCTGGCCATGGACATTGGATGTCATTGATAACGGGATCAAATCATTAGGAGAATGATGTGACGGACAAGACCCAATCCTAAGCGTAGCACAAGATCGTGTAGTTCTTCTACTAAACCTTTTCTAATGTCAAGTATCATTTCCTTAGACCATGATATTGTGTAACTCCCGGATACCGTAGGGATGCTTTGGGTGTGCCAAACGTCACAACGTAACTGGGTGGCTATAAAGGTGCACTACGGGTATCTCCGAAAGTGTCTGTTGGGTTGGTACGAATCGAGACCGGGATTTGTCACTCCATATGATGGAGAGGTATCTCTGGGCCCACTCGGTAATGCATCATCATAATGAGCTCACTGTGTCTAAGAAGTTAGTCACGGGATCATGCATTGCGGAACGAGTAAAGTGACTTGCCGGTAACGAGATTTAACGAGGTACTGGGATACCGACGATCGAATCTCGAGCAAGTAACATACCGATTGACAAAGGGAATTGTATACGGGATTGATTGAATCCTCGACATCATGGTTCATCCGATGAGATCATCGTGGAACATGTGGGAGCCAACATGGGTATCCAAATCCGCTATTGGTTATTGGCCGGAGAGATGTCTCGGTCATGTCTGCATGGTTCCCGAACCCGTAGGGTCTACACACTTAAGGTTAGGTGACGCTAGAGTTGTTATGGGAATTAGTATGCGGTTACCGAATGTTGTTCGGAGTCCCGGATGAGATCCCGGACATCACGAGGAGTTCTGGAATGGTCTGGAGATAAAGGTTTATATATGGGAAGTCCTTATTCGGTCGCCGGAAGTGTTCAGGGGTTTATCGGTATTGTACCGGGACCACCGAAAGGGTTCCGGGGGTCCACCGGGAGGGTCCACCTGCCCCGGAGGGTCTTATGGGCTGAATATGGAGGGGAACCAGCCCCTAGGTGGGCTGGGAGCCATCCCCTAGGGCCCATGCGCCTAGGGTTTAAGGGGAAACCCTAAAGGGGGGGCGCCCCCTTGGCTTGGGGGGCAAGCCACCTCCCCTTGGCCGCCGCCCCCTCTAGATCCATCTGGAGGGGGCCGGCCCCCTCTCCCTTGCCCCTATAAATAGAGGGGAGGTGGGAGGGCTGCCGCACCCTTCCCCTGGCGCGGCCCCCTCCCTCCCCAACACCTTCTCCTCCGTAGTTGAGCTTGGCGAAGCCCTGCCGGAGAACTGCAAAGTCCACCACCACGCCGTCGTTCTGCCAGAGTTCTTTGGCAACTTCTCCTTCCCCCTTGCTGGATCAAGAAGGAGGAGACGTCTCCGGGCTGTACGTGTGTTGAACACGGAGGCGCCGTTGTTCGGCGCTTTGATCGGAATCAACCGCGATCTAAATCGATGCGAGTATGACTCCTTCATCCGCGTTCTTGTAACGCTTCCGTTTCGCGATCTTCAAGGGTACGAAGATACACTCCCTCTCTCTCGTTGCTTGTCTCTCCATAGATTGATCTTGGTGATGCGTAGAATTTTTTTAATTTCTGCAACGATCCCCAACAGTGGCATCATGAGCTAGGTCTATGCGTAGTTTCTATGCACGAGTAGAACACAAGATGTTGTGGGCGTCGATTTTGTCAATTTACTTGCCGTTACTAGTCTTATCTTGATTCCGCGGCATCGTGGGATGAAGCGGCCTGGACCGACCTTACACGTACGCTTACGTGAGACTGGTTCCACTGACTAACATGCACTGGTTGCATAAGGTGGCTAGCGGGTGTCTGTCTCTCCCACTTTAGTCGGATCGGATTCGATGAAAAGGGTCCTTATGAAGGGTAAATATAAATTGGCATATCACATTGTGGTTTTGACATAGGTAAGAAACGTTCTTGCTAGAAACCTATAGCAGCCACGTAAAAACTTGCAACAACAATTAGAGGACGTCTAACTTGTTCTTGCAGCATATGTCGTGTGATGTGATATGGCCAAAAGGATGTGATGAATGATATATGTGATGTATGAGATTGATCATGTTCTTGTAATAGGAATCACGACTTGCATGTCGATGAGTATGACAACCGGCAGGAGCCATAGGAGTTGTCTTATTTATTATATGACCTGCGTGTCAATGAAAACGCCCTGTAATTACTTTACTTTATTTCTAACTGTTGGCCATAGTAGTAGAAGTAATAGTTGGCGAGGCAACTTCATGAAGACACGATGATGGAGATCATGGTGTCATGTCAGTGACAATGATGATCATGGTGTCATGCCGGTGACGATGATGATCATGGCGCCTGAAGATGGAGATTGATAACCCACAAGTATAAGGGATCGCAACAGCTTTCGAGGGTAAAGTATTCAACCCAAATTTATTGATTCGACACAAGGGGAGCCAAAGAATATTCTCAAGTATTAGCAGCTGAGTTGTCAATTCAACCACACCTGGAAACTTAGTATCTGCAACAAAGTGTTTAGTAGCAAAGTAATATGATAGTGATGGTAACGGTAACAAAAGCAAAGTAGTGTTTTTGGTATTTTGTAGTGATTGTAACAATAGCAACAGGAAAGTAAATAAGCGTAAAGCAGTATATGGAAAGCTCGTAGGCATTGTGAAGGAAATATGCCCTAGAGGCAATAATAAAGTTATTATTTATTTCCTTATATCATGATAAATGTTTATTATTCATGCTAGAATTGTATTAACCGGAAACATAATACATGTGTGAATACATAGACAAACAGAGTGTCACTAGTATGCCTCTACTTGACTAGCTCGTTGATCAAAGATGGTTATGTTTCCTAACCATAGACATGAGTTGTCATTTGATTAACGGGATCACATCATTAGGAGAATGATGTGATTGACATGACCCATTCCATTAGCTTAGCACCCGATCGTTTAGTATGTTGCTATAGCTTTCTTCATGACTTATACATGTTCCTATGAATATGAGATTATGCAACTCCCGTTTATCGGAGGAACACTTTGTGTGCTACCAAACGTCACAACGTAACTGGGTGATTATAAAGGAGCTCTACAGGTGTCTCCAAAGGTACATGTTGGGTTGGCGTATTTCGAGATTAGGATTTGTCACTCCAATTGTCGGAGAGGTATCTCTGGGCCCTCTCTCTAATGCACATCACATAAGCCTTGCAAGCATTGCAACTAATGAGTTAGTTGTGAGATGATGTATTACGAAATGAGTAAAGAGACTTGCCGATAACGAGATTGAACTAGGTATTGAGATACCGACGATCGAATCTCGGGCAAGTAACATACCGATGACAAAGGGAACAAAGCATGTTGTTATGCGGTCTGACCGATAAAGATCTTCGTAGAATATGTGGGAGCCAATATGAGCATCCAGGTTCCGCTATTGGTTATTGACCGGAGACATGTCTCGGTCATGTCTACATTGTTCTCGAACCCGTAGGGTCCGCACGCTTAACGTTATGATGATAGTTTCATTATGAGTTTATATATTTTGATGTACCGAAGTTTGTTCGGAGTCCCGAATATGATCACGGACATGACAAGGAGTCTCGAAATGGTCGAGACATAAAGATTGATATATTGGACGGCTATATTCGGACACCGGAAGTGTTCTGGGTGATTTCGGAGAAAACCGGAGTGCCGGAGGGTTACCGGAACCCCCCGGGGAGAAGTAATGGGCCTTATGGGCCCTAGTGGAGAGAGAGAGAGAGGGGCGGCCTGGGTGGGCCACGCGCCCTATCCCCCTCTGGTCCGAATTGGACTAGGAGAGGGGGGCGGCGCCCCCCTTTCCTTCTCCCTCTCCCCCTTCCTTTCCCCCTCCTAGTAGGAGTAGGAAAGAGGGGAGTCCTACTCCTACTAGGAGGAGGACTCCTCCTCCTTGGCGCGCCCAAGGGCCGACTGGCCTCCCCCTTGCTCCTTTATATACGGGGGCAGGGGGGCACCTCTAGACACACAAGTTGATCCTCGTGATCATTTTCTTAGCCGTGCACGGTGCCCCCTTCCACCATACTCCTCGATAATATTGTAGCGGTGCTTAGGCGAAGCCCTGCGACGGTAGAACATCAAGATCGTCACCATGCCGTCGTTCTGACAGAACTCTTCCCCGACACTTTGCTGGATCGGAGTCCGGGGATCGTCATCGAGCTGAACGTGTGCTAAAACTCGGAGGTGCCGTAGTTTCGGTGCTTGATCGGTCGGACCGTGAAGACGTACGACTACATCAACCGCGTTGTCATAACGCTTCCGCTGTCGGTCTACGAGGGTACGTAGACAACACCCTACCCCCTCGTTGCTATGCATCACCATGATCTTGCGTGTGCGTAGGATTTTTTTTTTGAAATTACTACGTTCCCTAACACATTGGATCAATGATGGATAATTATGCCGGTTGCGGTTCATCATCTAACAGTCATAATATAGGGTGACACAGAACTAGCTCTAATTCGTCAATGTAATGTAGGCATGTATTCCGAATATAGTCATACGTGCTTATGGAAAAGAACTTGAATGACATCTTTTGTCCTACCCTCCCGTGGCAGCGGGGTCCTAATGGAAACTAAGGGATATTAAGGCCTCCTTTTAATAGAGAACCGGAACAAAGCATTAGCACATAGTGCATACATGAACTCCTCAAACTACGGTCATCACCGGTAAGTATCCCGATTATTGTCACTTCGGGGTTAACGGATCATAACACATAATAGGTGACTATAGACTTGCAAGATAGGATCAAGAACTCTCATATATTGATGAAAACATAATAGGTTCAGATCTGAAATCATGGCACTCGGGCACTAGTGACAAGCATTAAGCATAGCAAAGTCATAGCAACATCAATCTCAGAACATAGTGGATACTAGGGATCAAACACTAACAAAACTAACTCGATTACATGGTAAATCTAATCCAACCCATCACCGTCTAGCAAGCCTACGATGGAATTACTCACGCACGGCGGTGAGCATCATGAAATTGGTGATGGAGGATGGTTGATGATGACGACGGCGACGAATCCGCCTCTCTGGAGCTCCGAACGGACTCCAGATCAGCCCTCCCGAGAGGTTTTAGGGCTTGGCGGCGGCTCCGTATTGTAAAACGCGATGATTTCTTCCCTATTTTTTTTCTCCCCGAAAGCAGTTATATAGAGTTGGAGTTGGAGTCGGGGGTCTCCAGGGGGCCCACGAGGTAGGGGGCGTGCCCTAGGGGGGAGGGGGCGCGCCCCCCACCCTCGTGGCAAGGGTGTGGGCCCCCTGGTCTTCATCTTTGGCGAGGTTTTTTTATTCTTTATTGTAAGGTATTCCGTGGAGTTTCAGGTCATTCCGAGAACTTTTGTTTTCTGCACATAAAACAATATCATGGCAATTCTGCTGAAAACAGCGTCCGGGTTAGTTCCATTCAAATCATACAAGTTAGAGTCCAAAACAAGGGCAAAAGTGTTTGGAAAAGTAGATACGACGGAGACATATCAACTCCCCCAAGCTTAAACCCTTGCTTGTCCTCAAGCAATTCAGTTGACAAACTGAAAGAAATAAAGAAAAACTTTTACAAACTCTGTTTGCTCTTGTTGTTGTAAATATGTCAAGCTAGCATTCAAGTTTTTAGCAAAGGTTATAACTAACCACATTTGCAATAATTCTCAGGTCTCATGATTACCCATATCAATAACATAATCAACTAGCAAGCCATAATAATAAATCTCGGATGACAACACTTTCTCAAAACAATCATAATATGATATAACAAGATGGTATCTCGCTAGCCCTTTCTGAGACCGCAAAACATAAATGCAAAGCACCTTTAAAGATCAAGGCCTGACTAGACATTGTAATTCATGGTAAAAGAGATCCAATCATAGTCACACCCAATGTAAACTAACAATAATGAATGCAAATGACAGCAGTGCTCTCCAACTTGTGCTTTTTAATAAGAGGGCGATGACTCAACATAAAAGTAAATAGATAGGCCCTTCGCAGAGGGAAGCAGGGATTTGTAGAGGTGCCAGAGCTCGGTTTTGAAATAGAGGTGAATAACATTTTGAGCGGTATACTTTCATTGTCAACATAACAACCAAGAGATGGCGATATCTTCCATGCTACACGCATTATAGGCGGTTCCCAAACAGAATGGTAAAGTTTATACTCCCCCTCCACTAACAAACACCAATCCATGGCTTGCTGTAAGTGCATCTAGTGCCCCTTAGTGATTTTGGTGTATTGAAGACTTATAGGTTAAGGGACTAATGCGTTTGTAAGTGTACACAGGTCTATAAGTCTATGAGGAGTTTGATATTCATAGGAAAAGTCGACCCCTAAAAATAAATATCTTCGACTGAAGATTTTGGTATTTCTGAAGACTTTCATGAAGACTTTGAAAGTGAAGAAATTGGTGTGTCCGTGAAGACTTGATATTCTTGCGAGGAACATGAAGCGTGAAGACTTTTGTTTTCATAGTTTCATTTTCTCTTTCTTGAGTCATAGGAAACACCGTACTGTTAAAGGGGGTCGAGGAAATACTAAGGAAAAATTTTCCATGTGATGCTCAACTCAAAATCCTACACCTACCAATCCCTTCGAGTGAAGCCATTGGAAATCTCACACAGTTCAGTCAATTTCTTCAGTGACAGAGACGAAGTTCTTCTGGTCTCTGAGGAATTTTTCCTGACTGAGGAGTTAGGAATTCGCCAGTGCAGATTGCCGACACAGTGAGGAACATGATAGCCCTGAGGATTTTTCTACTCAAAATTCCGACCGTTGCTGTGCTATGCGCAAGCTGTCCCAAAATATCTATCCACCTAACGGTCATATCATTGAAGGGCATTTATGTCTTATCATGTCGGGCTGCTCCCTAGGCTATAAATAGCCGCCCCCTACAACCACTAGCTGGTTGGCTGCTCCGAGAGAATCTGACACTTGTCATTTGAGAGCAACCCATCCTCTGAGGACTTTGAGCGAAAATCATCAAGTGAGGAAAAACCAAAAACCCAAACACCTACAAACCCCAAGTGATTGAGCATCACTGAAGAGATTGATCCTGAGTGGATCCGACGCTTGTTACCTTTGAAGACTGTGCTTCTTCCAGACAGTTAGGCGTCATGGTCTAGAGCATCCAAGAGGAATTGTGGATCGTCAGGTGACCAAGTTTGTGAAGGTTTGGAAGTCGCCTGAAGACTTACCACGAGTGATTGGATGAGGTATGTGTGACCTTAGTTCAAGGAGAATACGGTGAGGACTGGGTGTCCTGAGCTGCGTGTTCAGGACTGGGTGTCCGGGACTATGTGTCCTCGAGTTTAAATACTCAGCCGCTCCAACCAGACGTACAACTGAGACAGCAGTTGGAACTGGTCTACCAAATCATTGTCTTCACCAAGCTTACTGGTTCTATTCCCTCAACTCTTTCATTTCCTCATAACTGTGTCGTGTGTTTGTTCATATCTGTGTTTGAAGACTTTGACTGAAGACCTTCTCAATTTCCTCAGTTCAATTTCTTCAGTCTGTTTGTCTTCATCCTGTGTTATCCTGTGATTGCGCTTCCTGTACTCTGTGCCTGTCTTCATTTCATCATGATGACTATGCTTGTATTCTGTTATGTTTACTTTTGAGTACTTATTTCGCTGCTAGTAGTTCTTCGCTAAGGAATTTCCTCATCGACTAATTCCTCAGTGAAGAATTTCATAAAGATTGCCTATTCACCCCCCTCTAGTCGATATAACGCACTTTCAATTGGTATCAGAGCAAGGTACTCCCTTGTTCTGTGTGATTTTGGTTTAACCGCCTGGAGTTTTAGTTATGTCGACCGCAGGTATGATCAAGGTCTCTGCTGGGTGTCCTACCTTCGATGGGACGGACTACCCCTACTGGAAGAATAAGATGCGAATGCATCTTGAAGCAATTGATAACGATCTCTGGTATGTTGTGGAAAATGGTGTTCCCTCAGTCACACCTTCTCTGAATGCTGCTGATGTGAAGAGATTCAAGCAACTCGACTCTCAAGCGAAGAATATCATATGTGGCCATCTGAGCAAAGGACAGTATGGCAGAGTGAGTGCTTTGGAGACATCGAAGCTTATCTGGGACAGGTTGTCCAAAGTGAATGAAGGAGTCTCAACTCAGCGTGACTCTCGAGTTGATGTTCTTCGCAATCTCTTCAACCGCTTCAAAAGACTCGACAATGAAAATGTTCAACAAACCTTCGATTGCCTCACTGACATCTCAAATGAGCTTCAAGCACTTGGTGCCACCGAAATCACCGACCATGAGGTGGTGAAGAAATTGCTGAGATCGCTTGATTCCTCATTTGACACTCTGGCATTGATGATACAAGAACGTGCTGATTACAAGTCACTTGATCCCGCTGATATTCTCGAGAGGCTAAATACTCATGAGTTCCAACTTGCTGAAAAGAGAGATCTCTATGGTTCAAGCTATGGTAGAACACGTGCACTGAAGTCCAAGGCAGTATCTGAGTCCGAAGATGAAGACTCTGGTAGCAGCCTTGGTGATCCTGAAGAACTGAGCCATGATCTGGCTCTGCTCGTGAAGAAGTTCCAAAAGTTCTCAAGACGTGGTCGCCTTGGAAGATCCTCAAGGAGCAATGATTCCTCATCCAGTGACTACAAGAAGAGGCTCTATCACAAATGCAAGAAACCTGGACATTTTATTCAAGATTGTCCTTAGTGGGAAAAGGAATCAAAGAATAAGAAATACAAGGATTACAGTTCTGATGATGCGAAGAAAAAAAAGAAATCCACAAAATCCTCCTCATCAAAATCCTCAAAGCCTTCATATCACAAGAAGAGCATCTCCAAGAAGGCCAGGGCATTCATTGGCAAGGAAATGGACTCTGAGGCTGAATCTGAAGAAAATGAGGAAGAGGAGTCATCTGAGGAGTCCGAATCCGGAGTGGCGAGCCTTGCTCTCGCTACTGCATTCGTCAGCAAGTCTATCTTCAACACTGAAGAAAATGACCTCATCAACAAGGCTGATGAAGGCGATGATGACTATGCTCCCACCTATTGCTTCATGGCAAAGGGTGCCAAGGTACTCAAATATACCTCCTCTGAATCAAGTGAGAATGAATCTGATGAAAACCTTAAGCCCAGCTATTCTAAACTTGCTAAGATTGCTATAAAACAACAAAGGGCTTTACAAAATGTTCAAAACATGCTAAATAAAAGTGATGATATGTTGGGTGAAGAAATGGATCGCACTGAAACTTTGACTGAAAATCTTCAGAGACTTCAGTCCAAGCTTGACAAACTTCAAAGTCATAATAACACTCTCTTATCGGATCATGAGAAGCTTTCTTATGAATTTATTCAAAGAAAGCAAGACCTTGAGAAGCTAAGAGTGAGTTATGAAGATCTTCAGAAGGAGCGCGATTCATTACTTGCTCAACAAATCAACGCATCTCAGGAAGAATTTGTTCCTCCATGCTTGAAGTGCATTGAACGTGAATCTGCTAATTCTTCACCTGAATGTTCAAATGCTGTTAATGTTTCAAATTCCTCACATGCCTCTGCTATCACTAATTCCTCATCTGAGGACATTGCTAGTATCACTGACGATGCAGGGCTGAAGGAATTGTACACGACAGGCATGTACAAAAGCCTCAAAGGGCATCAAGCTCTTTGTGATGTGCTTAAAAAGCAGATCCTCAACAGGAACCCTAGGAAAGAGGGTATCGCCTTTGAGAGGAAACTCAATGCTGATGGTACATATTGGAAGCCTGAGCAGTACCCCAAAACTACATGGGTTGCTGCAAAGGGACCTCCAGTTGATCCATCTAACTTATCTGTATTTGCATGTGAATCTCCTCATTCTGAAGATGAGTCAATTGACTCCAACTATAAGCTGTTCAAAAATCAGAATGGTGAAGTATTTGCTAGATATGTTGGCACTAACTGCAGGAACGGCTCCTCGATGAAGAAAATCTGGGTTCCCAAAAGATGCCTTGAAAATCTTCAGGTGAATGTCATCATGACGCCACCTGTGAAGAATAGGAACCCCAGATCAAATTCCTCATATGGATCCAAGTCCTCATATGAACATCATCGTGCTAACCCGTCTGTTTCGCAGGGAAGATCTAAGGATTATGGATATGTGCATTATTCTTCAAATCATTATGTCCATAAGTCCTCGAAGAATTTCTCTGCATACTCTTATGCTTACTCTAACCCCTCTTATGTGAAACGAAATGGACTGGCTTCTATGCCATCCTTCTCGTATGGAGCTCGCAGAATAATGAACTCCTTGCCACCCCTTCATATGTGGGTGGTGAAGAAAAAGAACTAATCTCTTCTGCAGGGTCAGGTCTCCAGACGCACATAATCGTCTAAAGAATTTTCTAGAGACCTGAGCATTGCCTGATAGGACGCAGGCTAATCATGAAGAAATGAACTTTCATTTCTCACGTCCTCATATTGCTTTATCTGTTCTTTTGCTTGATGAAACTGATCTGATGAATTGATTTCATATTCTTCACTGATGAAGTATATGAGTTTGTAAGCTGCACTAATTCATCTGCAGGATGATCAACCCAAATCCACTGAGTGGGTCCTCGATAGTGGATGTACAAACCACATGACTGGTGACAAGAATCTATTGATGGATGCTCCATTATCTCCGTCGCATCTGAAGCATATCATCTTTGCTGACAAAGGCAAAAGTCAGGTATTGGGTCTAGGTAAGGTTGCGATCACAAAGGATCGACACATGGACAAAGTCATGCTTGTTGAGTCCTTAGGATACAACCTTATGTCTGTCTCAATGCTTTGTGATCTTGATATGGTTGTTGTCTTTGGCAAGTACCGTTGTGTTGTGGTTATGGAAGCTGACAATTCCAAAGTCTTCGAAGGCTTTAGGAGAGGAGACCTGTATATTGTTGATTTCTCTATAGGACCACAATCAGCCGTGTGCTTACTTGCAAAAGCTTCAGAAGGCTAGCTCTGGCATCGACGACTTGGTCATGCAGGCATGAGGAATTTGCACACACTTGCGAAGAAGAAGCATGTCATTGGCATCGAGAATGTCAAATTCCTCAAAGATCACCTATGCGGAGCCTGTGAAGCTGGGAAGATGACGAAGGCCAAGCATCCAGCGAAGACTATCATGACCACCACTCACCCATTTGAATTGCTTCACATGGATCTCTTTGGTCCTAATCATTATTCTGCTATTTCAAATGAAGCATCTCAATATGGCTTTGTTATTGTTGATGATTATTCTCGCTACACATGGGTACACCTTGTTACTTACAAACATGAAGTGTAGGAAGTCTTCAAACGATTTTCCTCGAGGGCTTCAACCAACTTTGGTGTGAAGATCAAGCACATCAGAAGTGACAATGGCACTGAGTTCAAGAATTCTGGTCTCGATGACTATCTTGATGAACTTGGTATTACTCATGAGTTATCTGCTCCTTACACTCCTCAGCAAAATGGCATCGTGGAGCGCAAGAACAAGACTCTTGCTGAGATGGCTCGCACTATGCTTGATGAATACAAAACACCTCGTCATTTCTGGACTGAGGCAATTGATACTGCGTGCTGTTGGGGAACGTAGTAATTTCAAAAAAAATCCTATGCACACGCAAGATCATGGTGATGCATAGCAACGAGAGGGAGAGTGTTGTCTATGTACCCCCGTAGACCAGAAGCGGAAGCGTTAGCACAACGCGGTTGATGTAGTCGTACGTCTTCACGTCCCGACCGATCAAGCACCGAAACTACGGCACCTCCGAGTTCTAGCACACGTTCAGCTCGATGACGATCCCCGGACTCCGATCCAGCAGAATGTCGGGGAAGAGTTCCATTAGCATGACGGCGTGGTGACAATCTTGATGTTCTACCGTCGCAGGGCTTCGCCTAAGCACCGCTACAATATTATCGAGGATTATGGTGGAGGAGGGCACCGCACACGGCTAATAGATCTCAAGGATCAATTGTTGTGTCTAGAGGTGCCCCCCTGCCCCCATATATAAAGGAGCAAGGGGGAGGGGCGGCCGGCCAGGAGGAGGTGCGCCAGGGAGGAGTCCTACTCCTACCGGGAGTAGGACTCCCTCCTTTCCTTGTCCAACTAGGAGAGGGGGAAGGAAGGGAGAGAGAAGAGAAAGGAAAGGGGGGGCGCCGCCCCTCCCTCCTTGTCCAATTCGGACTAGAGGGGGAGGGGGCGCGCAGCCTGCCCTGGCCGCCCCTCCTCTGCTCCACTTTGGGCCCATGAGGCCCATTAACCCCGGGGGGCGGGGGGGGGGGGGGGGTCCGGTAACCCCCGGTACTCCGTTTTATATCCGATAACTCCCGGAACCATTCCTGTGTCCGAATATAGTCGTCCAATATATCAATCTTTATGTCTCGACTATTTCGAGACTCCTCGTTATGTCCGTGATCACATCCGGGACTCCGAACAACCTTCGATACATCAAAATATATAAACTCATAATGAAACTGTCATCATAATGTTAAGCGTGCGGACCCTACGGGTTCGAGAACAATGTAGACATGACCGAGACACGTCTCCGGTCAATAACCAATAGCGGAACCTGGATGCTCATATTGGCTCCTACATATTCTACGAAGATCTTTTATCGGTCAGATCGCATAACAACATACGTTGTTCCCTTTGTCATCGGTATGTTACTTGCCCGAGATTTGATCGTCGGTATCTCAATACCTAGTTCAATCTTGTTACCGGCAAGTCTCTTTACTCATTCCGTAATACATCATCTCGCAACTAACTTATTAGTTGCAATGCTTGCAAGGCTTATGTGGTGTGCATTACCGAGAGGGCCCAGAGATACCTCTCCGACAATTGGAGTGACAAATCCTAATCTCAAAATACGCCAACCCAACAAGTACCTTCGGAGACACCTGTAGAGCACCTTTATAATCACCCAGTTATGTTGTGATGTTTGGTAGCACACAAAGTGTTCCTCCGGTAAATGGGAGTTGCATAATCTCATAGTCATAGGAACATGTATAAGTCATGAAGAAAGCAATAGCAACAAACTAAACGATCAAGTGCTAAGCTAACGAAATGGGTCAAGTCAATCACATCATTCTCCTAATTATGTGATCCCGTTAATCAAATGACAACTCATGTCTATGGTTAGGAAACATAACCATCTTCGATCAACGAGCTAGTCAAGTAGAGGCATACTAGTGACACTATGTTTGTCTATGTATTCACACATGTATTATGTTTCTGGTTAATACAATTCTAGCATGAATAATACACATTTATCATGATATAAGGAAATAAATAATATCTTTATTATTGCCTCTAGGGCATATTTCCTTCAGTCTCCCACTTGCACTAGAGTCAATAATCTAGATTACACAGTAATGATTCTAACACCCATGGAGCCTTGGTGCTGATCATGTTTTGCTCGTGGAAGAGGCTTAGTCAGCGGGTCTGCAACATTCAGATCCGTATGTATCTTGCAAATTTCTATGTCTCCCACTTGGACTAAATCCCGAATGGAATTGAAGCGTCTCTTGATGTGCTTGGTTCTCTTGTGAAATCTGGATTCCTTTGCCAAGGCAATTGCACCAATATTGTCACAAAAGATTTTCATTGGACCCGATGCACTAGGTATGACACCTAGATCGGATATGAACTCCTTCATCCAGACTCCTTCATTTGCTGCTTCCGAAGCAGCTATGTACTCTACTTCACATGTAGATCCCACCACGACGCTTTGTTTAGAACTGCACCAACTGACAGCTCCACCGTTCAGTAATAATACGTGTCCGGTTTGCGATTTAGAATCGTCCGGATCAGTGTCAAAGCTTGCATCAACGTAACCATTTACGATGAGCTCTTTGTCACCTCCATATACAAGAAACATATCCTTAGTCCTTTTCAGGTATTTCAGGATGTTCTTGACCGCTGTCTAGTGATCCACTCCTGGATTACTTTGGTACCTCCCTGCTAGACTTATAGCAAGGCACACATCAGGTCTGGTACACAGCATTGCATACATGATAGAGCCTATGGCTGAAGCATAGGGAACATCTTTCATTTTCTCTCTATCTTCTACGGTGGTCGGACATTGAGTCTTACTCAACTTCACACCTTGTAACACAGGCAAGAACCCTTTCTTTGCTTGATCCATTTTGAACTTCTTCAAAACCTTGTCAAGGTATGTGCTTTGTGAAAGTCCAATTAAGCGTCTTAATCTATCTCTATAGATCTTAATGCCCAATATGTAAGCAGCTTCACCGAGGTCTTTCATTGAAAAACTCTTATTCAAGTATCCCTTTATGCTATCCAGAAATTCTATATCATTTCCAATCAATAATATGTCATCCACATATAATATCAGAAATGCTTCAGAGCTCCCACTCACTTTCTTGTAAATACAGGCTTCTCCAAAAGTCTGTACAAAACCAAATGCTTTGATCACACTATCAAAGCGTTTATTCCAACTCCGAGAGGCTTGCACCAGTCCATAAATGGATCGCTGGAGCTTGCACACTTTGTTAGCTCCCTTTGGATCGACAAAACCTTCTGGTTGCATCATATACAACTCTTCTTCCAGAAATCCATTCAGGAATGCAGTTTTGACATCCATTTGCCAAATTTCATAATCATGAAATGCGGCAATTGCTAACATGATTCGGACAGACTTAAGCATCGCTACGGGTGAGAAGGTCTCATCGTAGTCAATCCCTTGAACTTGTCGAAAACCTTTTGCAACAAGTCGAGCTTTATAGACAGTAACATTACTGTCAGCGTCAGTCTTCTTCTTGAAGATCCATTTATTCTCAGTTGCTTGCCCATCAACGGGCAAGTCAACCAAAGTCCACACTTTGTTCTCATACATGGATCCTATCTCAGATTTCATGGCTTCTAGCCATTTTGCGGAATCTGGGCTCACCATCGCTTCTTCATAGTTCGTAGGTTCATCATGATCTAGTAGCATGACTTCCAGAACAGGATTACCATACCACTCTGGTGTGGATCTTACTCTGGTTGATCTACGAGGTTCGGTAGTAACTTGATCTGAAGTTTCATGATCATTATCATTAGCTTCCTAACTAATTGGTGTAGGTGTCACATAAACCGGTTTCTGTGATGTACTACTTTCCAATAAGGGAGTAGGTATAGTTACCTCATCAAGTTCTACTTTTCTCCCACTCACTTCTTTCGAGAGAAACTCCTTCTCTAGAAAAACTTCGAATTTAGCAACAAAAGTCTTGCCTTCGGATCTGTGATAGAAGGTGTACCCAACAGTCTCCTTTGGGTATCCTATGAAGACACATTTCTCCGATTTGGGTTCGAGCTTATCAGGTTGAAGCTTTTTCACATAAGCATCGCAGCCCCAAACTTTCAGAAACGACAACTTTGGTTTCTTGCCAAACCACAGTTCATAAGGCATCGTCTCAACGGATTTCGATGGTGTCCTATTTAACGCGAATGCAGCCGTCTCTAAAGCATAACCCCAAAACGATAACGGTAAATCAGTAAGATACATCATAGATCGCACCATATCTAATAAAGTACGATTACGACGTTCGGACACACCATTATGCTGTGGTGTTCCGGGTGGCATGAGTTGCGAAACTATTCCGCATTGTTTCAAATGTAGACCAAACTCGTAACTCAAATATTCTCCTCCACGATCAGATCGTAGAAACTTTATTTTCTTGTTACGATGATTTTCAACTTCACTCTGAAATTCTTTGAACTTTTCAAATGTTTCAGACTTATGTTTCATTAAGTAGATATACCCATATCTGCTTAAATCATCTGTGAAGGTGAGAAAATAACGATATCCGCCACGAGCCTCAACATTCATTGGACCACATACATCTGTATGTATGATTTCCAACAAATCCGTTGCTCTCTCCATAGTACCGGAGAACGGCGTTTTAGTCATCTTACCCATGAGGCACGGTTCGCAAGTACCAAGTGATTCATAATCAAGTGGTTCCAAAAGTCCATCAGTATGGAGTTTCTTCATGCGCTTTACACCGATATGACCTAAACGGTGGTGCCACAAATAAGTTGCACTATCATTATCAACTCTGCATCTTTTGATTTCAATATTATGAATATGTGTATCACTACTATCGAGATTCATCAAAAATAGACCCCTCTTCAAGGGCGCATGACCATAAAAGATATTACTCATATAAATAGAACAACCATTATTCTCTGATTTAAATGAATAACCGTCTCGCATCAAACAAGATCCAGATATAATGTTCATGCTCAACGCTGGCACCAAATAACAATTATTTAGGTCTAATACTAATCCCGAAGGTAGATGTAGAGGTAGCATGCCGACCGCAATCACATCGACTTTGGAACCATTTCCCACGCGCATTGTCACCTCGTCCTTAGCCAATCTTCGCTTAATCCGTAGCCCCTGTTTCGAGTTGCAAATGTTAGCAACAGAACCAGTATCAAATACCCAGGTGCTATTGCGAGCATTAGTAAGGTACACATCAATAACATCTATATCACATATACCTTTGTTCACTTTGCCATCCTTCTTATCCGCCAAATACTTGGGGCAGTTCCGCTTCCAGTGACCAGTCTGCTTGTAGTAGAAGCACTCAGTCTCAGGCTTAGGTCCAGACTTGGGTTTCTTCTCCTGAGCAGCAACTTGTTTGTTGTTCTTCTTGAAGTTCCCTTTGTTCTTCCCTTTGCCCTTTTTCTTGAAACTGGTGGTCTTATTGACCATCAACACTTGATGCTCCTTCTTGATTTCTACCTCCGCGGCTTTTTGCATTGCAAAGAGCTCAGGAATAGTCTTACTCATCCCTTGCATATTATAGTTCATCACAAAGCTTTTGTAGCTTGGTGGCAGTGATTGAAGAACTCTATCAATGACACTATCAACAGGAAGATTAACCCCCAGTTGAGTCAAGTGATTATGATACCCAGACATTTTGAGTATATGTTCACTGACAGAACTATTCTCCTCCATCTTGCAGCTATAGAACTTATTGGAGACTTCATATCTCTCAATCCGGGCATTTGCTTGAAATATTAACTTCAACTCCTGGAACATCTCATATGCTCCATGACGTTCAAAACGTCGTTGAAGACCCGGTTCTAAGCCGTAAACCATGGCACACTGAACTATCGAGTAGTCATCGGCTCTGCTCTGCCAGACGTTCATAACATGTGGTGTTGCTCCTGCAGCAGGCTTGGCACTTAGCGGTGCTTCTAGGATGTAATTCTTCTGTGCAGCAATGAGGATAATCCTCAAGTTACGGACCCAGTTTGTGTAATTGCTACCATCATCTTTCAACTTTGCTTTCTCAAGGAACGCATTAAAATTCAACGGAACAACAGCACGAGCCATCTATCTACAATCAAACATAGACAAGCAAGATACTATCAGGTACTAAGTTCATGATAAATTTAAGTTCAATTAATCATATTACTTAAGAACTCCCACTTAGAAAGATATCCCTCTAATCCTCTAAGTGATCACGTGATCCAAATCAACTAAACCATGTCCGATCATCACGTGAGATGGAGTAGTATCAATGGTGAACATCAATATGTTGATCATATCTACTATATGATTCACGCTCGACCTTTCGGTCTCCGTGTTCCGAGGCCATATCTCTTATATGCTAGGCTCATCAAGTTAAACCTGAGTATTCCGAGTGTGCAACTATTTTGCACCCGTTGTATTTGAACGTAGAGCCTATCACACCCGATCATCACGTGGTGTCTCAGCACGAAGAACTTTCGCAACGATGCATACTCAGGGAGAACACTTATACATTGATAATTTAGTGAGGGATCATCTTATAATGCTACCGTCAATCAAAGCAAGATAAGATGCAAAAAAGATAAACATCGCATGCAATCAATATAAGTGATATGATATGGCCATCATCATCTTGTGCTTGTGATCTCCATCATCGAAGCACCGTCATGATCACCATCGTCACCGGCGCGACACCTTGATCACCATCGTAGCATCGTTGTCGTCTCGCCAATCTTATGCTTCCACGACTATCGCTACCGCTTAGTGATAAAGTAAAGCATTACAGCACAATTGCATTGCATACAATAAAGCGACAACCATATGGCTCCTGCCAGTTGCCGATAACTCGGTTACAAAACATGATCATCTCATACAATAAAATTTAGCATCATGTATTGACCATATCACATCACAACATGCCCTGCAAAAACAAGTTAGACGTCCTCTACTTTGTTGTTGCAAGTTTTACGTGGCTGCTACGGGCTTAGCAAGAACCGTTCTTACCTACGCATCAAAACCACAACGATAGTTTGTCAAGTTGGTGTTGTTTTAACCTTCGCAAGGACCGGGCGTAGCCACACTTGGTTCAACTAAAGTTGGAGAAACTGACACCCGCCAGCCACCTGTGTGCAAAGCACGTCGGTAGAACCAGTCTCGCGTAAGCGTACGCGTAATGTCGGTCCGGGCCGCTTCATCCAACAATACCGCCGAAACAAAGTATGACATGCTGGTAAGCAGTATGACTTATATCGCCCACAACTCACTTGTGTTCTACTCGTGCACAACATCAACGCATAAAACCTAGGCTCGGATGCCACTGTTGGGGAACATAGTAATTTCAAAAAAATTCCTACGCACACGCAAGATCATGGTGATGCATAACAATGAGAGGGAGAGTGTTGTCTATGTACCCTCGTAGACCGGAAGCGGAAGCATTAGCACAACGCGGTTGATGTAGTCGTACGTCTTCACGGCCCGACCGATCAAGCACCGAAACTACGGCACCTCCGAGTTCTAGCACACGTTCAGCTCGATGATGATCCCCGGACTCCGATCCAGCAGAATGTCGGGGAAGAGTTCCGTTAGCACGACGGCGTGGTGACGATCTTGATGTTCTACCGTCGCAGGGCTTCGCCTAAGCACCGCTACAATATTATCGAGGATTATGGTGGAGGAGGGCACCGCACACGACTAATAGATCTCAAGTATCAATTGTTGTGTCTAGAGGTTCCCTCCTGCCCCCATATATAAAGGAGCAAGGGGGAGGGGTGGCCGGCCAGGAGGAGGCGCGCCAGGGAGGAGTCCTACTCCTACCGGGAGTAGGACTCCCTCCTTTCCTTGTCCAACTAGGAGAGAGGGAAGGAAGGGAGAGAGAAGAGAAAGGAAAGGGGGGGCGCCGCCCCTCCCTCCTTGTCCAATTCGGACTAGAGGGGAAGGGGGTGCGCAGCCTGCCCTGGCCGCCCCTTAACCCCCGGTACTCCGTTTTATATCCGATAACTCCCGGAACCATTCGTGTGTCTGAATATAGTCGTCCAATATATCAATATTTATGTCTCAACTATTTCAAGACTCCTCGTTATGTCCGTGATCACATCCAGGACTCCGAACAACCTTTGGTACATCAAAATATATAAACTCATAATGAAACTGTCATCGTAATGTTAAGCATGCGGACCCTACGGGTTCGAGAACAATGTAGACATGACCGAGACACGTGTCCGGTCAATAACCAATAGCGGAACCTGGATGCTCATATTAGCTCCTACATATTCTACGAAGATCTTTTATCGGTCAGACCGCATAACAACATACGTTGTTCCCTTTGTCATCGGTATGTTACTTGCCCGAGATTTGATCGTCGGTATCTCAATACCTAGTTCAATCTCGTTACCGGCAAGTCTCTTTACTCGTTCCGTAATACATCATCCCGCAACTAACTTATTAGTTGCAATGCTTGCAAGGCTTATGTGATGTGCATTACCGAGAGGGCCCAGAGATACCTCTCCGACAATCGAAGTGACAAATCCTAATCTCGAAATACGCCAACCCAACAAGTACCTTCGGAGACACCTGTAGAGCACCTTTATAATCACCCAGTTACGTTGTGACGTTTGGTAGCACACAAAGTGTTCCTCCGGTAAACGGGAGTTGCATAATCTCATAGTCATAGGAACATGTATAAGTCATGAAGAAAGCAATAGCAACAAACTAAACCATCAAGTGCTAAGCTAACGAAATGGGTCAAGTCAATCACATCATTCTCCTAATGATGTGATCTCGTTAATCAAATGACAACTCATGTCTATGGTTAGGAAACATAACCATCTTCGATCAACGAGCTAGTCAAGTAGAGGCATACTAGTGACACTATGTTTGTCTATGTATTCACACATGCACTATGTTTCCGGTTAATACAATTCTAGCATGAATAATAAACATTTATCATGATATAAGGAAATAAATAATACCTTTATTATTGCCTCTAGGGCATATTTCCTTCACGTGCCACATCATCAACAGAGTATATCTTCACAAATTCTTCAAAAAGACTGCCTATGAACTCTTCACTGATAAGAAACCCAATGTAAGTTATTTCAAAGTCTTCGGTGCTAAATGTTAGATTAGAGGTCCTCATCACAACTCAAAATTTGCACCGAAAGCACATGAAGGTTTTATGCTTGGTTACGGAAAGGACTCGCACACCTACAGAGTCTTCAACAATGTTCTTCACAAAGTTGTTGAAACTGTAGATGTGCGGTTCGATGAAACTAATGGCTCGCAAAGAGAGCACCTACCTACTGTGATAGATGAACCAACACCTGGGGAAACTATCAAGTTCAAGGCTCCTGAGGATGTCATTCCTACTGAAGAATCTGCTGAAGAATTCATTCCAGAACATGAAGAACGTCGAGCTAATGCACCTGAAGAAAATGGTGCTGAAGAAAACACTGATCAAAGTCTTCAACGACAATCAGCTCATCCTCGCATTGCAAAAGAAGTGCAAGTTGAAAAGATCATCAATGACATCAAAGTGCCAGGTCCTCTCACACGCTCAAAAGCTTCACATTTTTCTAACTTTTGTGGGCAGTATGCTTTTGTCTCTATTGCAGAGCCCACTAAGGTAGATGAAGCATTTCTGGAGCCTGAGTGGATTCAGGCCATGCAAGAGGAATTACATCAGTTCGAGCTCAACAATGTCTGGGAACTGGTCAAACGTCCAGATCCTCGCAAGCACAATATCATCAGCACAAAGTGGATCTACCGCAACAAGCAAGATGAAAATGGCCTTGTTGTGAGGAATAAGGCACGGCTTGTAGCTCAAGGCCACGCACAGGTTGAAGGAATTGATTTCGATGAAACTTTTGCACCTGTTGCTAGACTTGAGGCTATTCGCATATTACTTACTTATGCTAACCATCATGATATCACTTTATATCAAATGGATGTGAAAAGTGCATTCCTCAATGATAAGCTTGAGGAAGAAGTATATGTTGCTCAACCCCCAGGTTTTGAAGATCCAAAGAATCCTGACAAAGTCTTCAGACTCAACAAGGCCCTCTATGGCCTCAAGCAGGCCCCATGGGCTTGGTATGATACCTTGAAGGAACTCTTAATGAAGAAAGGCTTCAAACCCGGTTCACTCGACCCTACTCTTTTCACTAAATCTTATGGTGGTGAATTGTTTGTGTGCCAAATATATGTTGATGATATTATCTTTGGCTGTACTGACCAACGTTATAGTGATGGATTTGCATATATGATGAGTGAAGAATATCAAATGTCTAGGAGGGGAGAGTTGAAATTCTTCTTAGGTCTTCAAATTCGTCAACAACACAATGGCATATTCATATCTCAGGAGAAATACCTCAAGGATGTACTGAGGAAATTCGGCATGCAAGATTGTAAAGGCGTCAAAATTCCTATGCCCACAAATGGTCATCTATGCACTGATGAAAATGGTATTGACTTCGATCATAAGGTATACCGCTCCATGATAGGTTCCTTATTGTAATTATGTGCATCTAGGCCAGATATAATGCTTAGTGTTTGCATGTGTGCCCGACTTCAAGCTACACCGAAGGAATCACACCATAAGGCTGTGAAGCATATTCTTCGATATCTAGCTCACACACCAACACTTGGATTATGGTACCCCAAGGGCTCGGCTTTTGATCTTGTTGGATATTCTGACTCTGACTATGTTGGTGATCGTGTGGACCACAAGTCAACATCTGGTACATGTCATTTCCTCGGACGATCTTTGGTCTGTTGGTCCTCGAAGAAACAGAACTGCGTATCACTATCTACTGCTGAAGCTGAGTACATTGCCGCTGGTTCTTGTTGTGCTCAATTGCTATGGATGAAGCAAACTCTCAAGGACTACGGCGTCAACATGAAGAATGTGCCTCTCTTCTGTGACAATGAGAGTGCCATCAAGATTGCTCACAATCCAGTTCAGCACTCGAAGACAAAGCACATTCAGATTCGTCATCATTTTCTTCGTGATCATGTGTTGAAGGGCGACATTTCTATTGAGCATGTGAAGACTGAAGAACAGCTAGCCGATATCTTCACAAAGCCCTTGGATGAGAAGAGATTTAGCAAGTTGTGGTGTGAGCTAAATATCCTAGAATCTTCGAATGTTCTTTGAAAAGGACACTCATCCTAACACTTATGCAAAATTGATAACTTAGATGTGCAACACATGAAGAAACGTTTTTCTTCAATCAATGAAGAATAACACTCTTAGTGTGAAGAAATTAACGAAGAATTTGATTCTCAGAACCCTACGATAATTGTACGCGGTTTCTGAAATCATCATTCTTATACGGTGGATCACGCCACCACCAAAAGTTGAAATTCCTCAATTATTCATATTCTTCAACTTTGCATTGTCTTCACTTGTCCCGTAGTTTTTCTTCATTGGCTATATATATATATATATATGAGTTTATGTCCTCTACAGCATTCACTTATTGCTATTTCTTCAAGTTGGTTTTCTGCTAAGTGAATGTGATCGGACCCTTCCCCTCTATGCTATACTCAACCCAATCTGTTCACAAATTCTTCATGTGCGTTCTATTTGAAACTCGTTCAAAATCTTCACTGTGTCCTTGTCAGCGGAAGAAATTGCGAACGGAACTTTAAAACCTATCTTATCAAAATTTTCGGCTTTGCCGCTCAAACCGTTCCGCATCCCACGATACACTTATCCACTCACCCACGATCTAACACGATCTCCACCTCTCACTACGTGGGTGACACATGTCATGCGAATGAGAAGGGTCAGGGGCACGTTCGTCCAATTTCTTCGGGCGAGCAGTTTTCACCGTGGCTATAAATACCCCTCCTTCCCTTCCTCACTTCTTTTACTCCACTCGACCTCTCTCTCCAGCTCGAGCTTCTCAAACCCTAGCTCCGCCGCTACTTCATCGCCGCCGGTGAGGAAGAGCTTCACTGCCTCGACCTCGTCGCCGACGTACTCGCGCCGACCGCGGAAATCTTCACTCCGGCGTTGCTGTAGCCGTCTTCCTTCGTCGAGTTAGGGCGTGGAAGATCTACACAGACGAACTTCACCTCTCCACTTCACTGTTCGTCGTGTTCTTCGTCCAGGGTAATTAAAAGTTAATTTTACTGCCCTCGTTTGATTTGAATGATTATCTAAAAAATCTTCAAAAGTGTTTTTCTTCATATCTTCACACACTGAACACCTCACAAGTCATCTGTTCTTGATTCGTTTCTCTAAGCATCATTTTTCTTCAAGATTCCTCAATTGTGTGGATATTCGATCTATACAACTCTGGAACCTAAGACGAAGAACGCTTAGTGAAAATCTTCAAGACTCATCTGGTCAAATTCCTCAAGCTTGTTCTTTTTGAAAAACCTTCTGAGAATGCATATGACCTCTCCAAATTCCTTGCAACTATACTCTGTTCACAGGTACACATGTCAGCTGCTGAATCACTAGGTTCTCATCAACTTAACTCATTTGCAGCGTTCCTCGAATAAAAGTTGCATACTTCTTCAGAGAATTCAATTGTTCAAATTCCTCAACTGAAGAAAATGGCTGATGGTAAGAAGCCACAGAAAGGAGGAAAGAGGCCTGAGGTAAATACAGCGTTTGAGATCCCTGATGACATATATGCTGGGTACTGCACACCTACTGAGGAAACCAAGAATGAGCGCAAAGTGCGCAAACAGAGGATAGAGAGGAGATGGGCAAGAGAATGGAGGGAGTACAGATATGTCACTCCTAAGTACATGAAGAAATTCGCACTCAATCCTCCATGCCCAAGAGCTCCATTGGCACCTGGCCAAATAGCAGATCCCACCAGCCTCAAGCGCGGTGAGGACTATCCTGATGAATGGGCCAAGCACCAAGCCAAGCTGGCTAAGCAAGCCAGAGAAGCAGTGAGGAAATTCAATGAAGACTCTGCTGCTGCTGCTGCCTCTGCTGAGGCCTCTGCTGTCAAGCCAAAGAAGGCTATGTCTAAGAGCCTGCGCGCAGGCCAAGTTCCTCAGCAATGCCCTCAGGGCCAGAATCATCAAAGCCCTCACGGCCAATTCCTCATGCTGCTCCTATTCCTCCAAAGTCCTCAGCTCCTCCGCCAAAGCCTTCAGCTGTTCCGACTAAATCCTCAGCACCTGTGCATCTTGCCTCATGCCAAAGGACTGCCGGCATCTCCATTGCCTCAGGTGTCTCAGCTAGTTCCTCAGCTGCACCAAGTTCCTCAGCTGTCCCCTCACTGCTGAAGACAAAGGCCACTACTGGACGAGGTCCTCGCCCAAGTCCTCGAAAGAAGCAAGTCGCTTTCCAAGTGTCGTCTGATGAAGACGAAGCTGATGATGATGAACTTGTAGAAATCATCAGAGACAGGCAAGTCAGGGCCGCTAGAGCCAAAGGATCAGAGGTGCCACTGCTTTTGGATCCAAAGCTGATCCTCGACTACATTGATGATTGGCACAAGGACCCCAACACTCCCTTGCCTGACTTCAAGCTGACTCATGGCCAAAGTCACATGCTGACCCACTTCATTCAAGAAGAAAAGTGGAAATTTGAGAAGGCCAGGCAGATCAAGAAAGTGCAGTACAAGAAAGAGCGCTATCTGAAGAAAAATGTTGTCTCTATGACAACTGAAGAACTTGTCACTATTCAGACTGAGATTAAGAAACTCAGTGATGAATTTGACGCATATTGCGTTGATTGGCTTGGAGCCAAAGTTCGTTTTGTCAAACTTGCGGGTAACTTCACTTCCAACGTTGCACCCCCAACGCAATAGGAAATTCCTCGGGCTGAAGCATCTGCTCAGCCTACTGAAGAAAATGCCAGCACTGCTCATGACAATCAGACTGCTGAAGATAATGTGAGTTCCAGGGCTGATGACTGCATTCCAGCCGCTGAAGAAATTGCTAGGGCACCCACTAGTGGTGTGCCTGAAGAAACTGAAGAACTCAGGGCAACTGCATCAGTTGTGCCTGAAGAAAATCAAACAGATTCCTCAGCTGCTCCTGCACCAACTTCAACTCCAATCCTTCCATCTGCATCAGATGTGAAGAAGACCAAGGCTGTAGAGCATGCTGCAGTGAAGAAAAGGAAAGCATCAGCTGCTTCAGATTCTTTAGCTCCAAAGAAAATGAAGCCTATGACAAGTTCATTTGCAAACCCGATTGATGTTGTTCCCATCTCAACCAGGCCATCAAAGGACCTTGTTCCTTTTGATGAAGAATATGTGATCCCCAGTGGATCTGATGAAGAAACACATTCTGCTACTTCGTCTGAATCGTTGGATGAAGAAATTGAATTGGATGCGATCCCTTCAACACCTATCATCTCCTCGCCTATGCCTCAGTTCACAGCTGAAGAGGCTGGCATTGAAGAAATGGAAGATGAAGATGTGGACATTGGCTGCTCCACACCCGTAATCAGTGATGAATTCTGGGAAAGTCAGCATCCAAACTCACCAATGTTCACCCCTCTACAGCAAATTCCTCAGTCCCCCACACAAACTGTTCACATGGGCTCTGAAGAAACTCATCCCACTGCATCTGTTCATGAGGAAATTTCAGCCAATAGCGCTGAAGAAACTACTGCTGCTGAACAACCAACGACACAGACTGCCACTGAGGAGGAACCAGAAATTCCTCAGCCTGAAGAACCTGCGATTGAGATTCCTGAGGTCGTGATGCAACTCACTGACACTCCTCTGCCGAAGCCAAAGGATCCATTCTCACGCAAGCAAAAGTTCAAGGCTGATGATTTCTTCGGCGAGCACGTATTCTTCGAAGATTACAACCCATATGACTCTGCTCGCATTAGGAAGAGGCATTTCTGGACTGCTAGTCAAGCCAATTTCTATTCCTCAGTGCTGTTCAACAAGGAGAATATCTTCTACCATGAGCATATTCCTCACGTGGATATGGAATCTCTGTCGTGCTTCGCACCAGTCCTCAGTGTTCTTCATGACGCTGGGCTGCTCAACTTTTGCTCTGACATCTGCGATTGGAATGAAGAACTGATTCTTCAATTCTATGCAACGCTGCACATCACCGGAGATGCTGAAGATGTGAATTCATGGGTGCTGGACTGGATGTCTGAAAACACTCACTACACTGCACCAGCCTCTAAATTGCTTCATGCTCTACCACTCAGTCCTCCCCTTGAAGAAGCTCGTTGCATCTACAGTGAACCTGAGCTCACACATCATTACATGCAGGTGCTGATGTAACCTTTGAAGCCAGGTCAGGAACCAAGAACCAAATTCCTCGTGAAGGAATTGTTGTACGTGCCCAGAACTGTCTATCGTATTCTTACGAGGACAATCAGTCCTATCAAAGGCCACGACTCATCTGATGAGGAAATTGTCGGCATCATGAAGAATCTGGTATTCAACATCGTTCATGGCATTCCTGTCAATTATCACGATTTCTTCATGAGGACTATGGCCAATGTTGCACTGTCTCCGTTTGAGCTGAAGCCTTATGCACCTTGGATTATGAGATTCCTCGGGACAAGGTCTTCACTCAACTACAAAGCTGATTTCCAGAATCACCTCAGCTACTTGCCCCCAATTGAAGTCCTCAAGCAGACATATTCCTCAGTTGATGGAAAGGGCAAGGCACCAGCTGTAATAGATGAAGGCATTCGTTCATTGGATGGTCAGTTTCGCAAAGCTGCATCTTATTCCACCAATGATGACTCTGCCACACATGACTCTGCCAGTGCACCCAAGTCCACTCCTCAAGCCACTGCTCTGCGCGTGATGACTGACCGTGAACTTCTGCTTAGTCTTCGCCAGAAGGTGGATCGAAATCACAAATGGGTTAAGCGTCAGTTTGGTTCACTTCTTCACAACATGATTGCCACACACAATGCAGTGAAGAAAAACCACTACTACCTCCATCAAGTCTTCGGTCGCACCTGGGCAATCCTGTCACATCTGTATGGTGAAGAAGATCTGAAGAACATGGGTCTCAAAGAAGATTTTGACTGGCCTGCACCTCCACCGAAGAAATTCAAGAAGGTCCAGGTTCCTTCTCTGGTGTCCAGCTCATATTCTTCATCGCGCGACACTGATGAACATGAAGATTTGGACGACACTGCGGAAGGCCCTACATCAACAAACGACCCCAACAACGTTGGTGCTCCTTCATCAACTTGATTATCTTCAGGGGCGTTAGTCCTCATTTTCGATCCTTTTGGTCATTCGATGACAAAGGGGGATAAATATCAGTTAGTATTCAAGCGGGTCTACTATATGGGCGTTTTTTTGCTAAGTTACAACTCTCGTTCTTCTGAAACTTTATTGGATCGAGTTGTAATCTTAAACCCGATGGTGCTCTGATACTTCTGATGCACTGTGCTCTGATACTTTTGATGCACTATTTTGCATGCTTATTCCTCGTTAATATTATTGCACGCATGCTGAATTTCATCAGGCACCATATTTCATCATGCATTTCAAATTCTTCATATTATATGTTAAATGCGTGTATGAATTACAAGATATAGGGGGAGATCTCCATGATTCAACTCTTCAAGTGTGCATTGCTTCAAAAGCAAATTCCTCACTATGCACATCTTCAGGGGGGGTTCTTCTATATCTTGCAATCAAATTCCTCAATATCAGTAGTTACACTTCATATGTTTATCCCCATTGAAAACTTAACCTATATTGTCATCAATCACCAACAAGGGGGAGATTGTAAGTGCATCTAGTGCCCCTTAGTGATTTTGGTGTATTGAAGACTTATAGGTTAAGGGACCAATGCGTTTGTAAGTGTACACAGGTCTATAAGTCTATGAGGAGTTTGATATTCACAGGAAAAGTCGACCCCTAAAAATAAATATCTTCGACTGAAGATTTTGGTATTTCTGAAGACTTTCATGAAGACTTTGAAAGTGAAGAAATTGGTGTGTCCGTGAAGACTTGATATTCTTGCGAGGAACATGAAGCGTGAAGACTTTTGTTTTCATAGTTTCATTTTCTCTTTCTTGAGTCATAGGAAACACCGTACTATTAAAGGGGGTCGAGGAAATACTAAGGAAAATTTTCCATGTGATGCTCAACTCAAAATCCTACACCTACCAATCCCTTCGAGTGAAGCCATTGGAAATCTCACACAATTCAGTCAATTTCTTCAGTGACAGAGACGAAGTTCTTCTGGTCTCTGAGGAATTTTTCCTGACTGAGGAGTTAGGAATTCGCCAGTGCGGATTGCCTACACAGTGAGGAACATGATAGCCCTGAGGATTTTGCTACTCAAAATTCCGACCATTGTTGTGCTATGCGCCAGCTATCCCAAAATATCTATCCACCTAACGGTCATATCATTGAAGGGCATTTATGTCTTATCATGTCGGGCTGCTCCCTAGGCTATAAATAGCCGCCCCCTACAGCCACTAGCTGGTTGGCTGCTCCGAGAGAAACTGACACTTGTCATTTGAGAGCAACCCATCCTCTGAGGACTTTGAGCGAAAATCATCAAGTGAGGAAAAACCAAAAACCCAAAACCCAAACACCTACAAACCCCAAGTGATTGAGCATCACTGAAGAGATTGATCCTGAGTGGATCCGACGCTTGTTACCTTTGAAGATTGTGCTTCTTCCGGACGGTTAGGCGTCATGGTCTAGAACATCCAAGAGGAATTGTGGATCATCGGGTGACCAAGTTTGTGAAGGTTTGGAAGTCGCCTGAAGACTTACCATGAGTGATTGGACGAGGTCTGTGTGACCTTAGTTCAAGGAGAATACGGTGAGGACTGGGTGTCCTGAGCTGCGTGTTCAGGACTGGGTGTCCGGGACTGTGTGTCCTCGAGTTTAAATACTCAGCCGCTCCAACCAGACGTACAACTGAGACATCAGTTGGAACAGGTCTACCAAATCATTGTCTTCACCAAGCTTACTGGTTCTATTCCCTCAACTCTTTCATTTCCTCATAACTGTGTTGTGTGTTTGTTCATATCTGTGTTTGAAGACTTTGACTGAAGACCTTCTCAATTTCCTCAGTTCAATTTCTTGAGTCTATTTGTCTTCATCCTGTGTTATCCTGTGATTGCGCTTCCTGTACTCTGTGCCTGTCTTCATTTCATCATGATGACTATGCTTGTATTCTGTTATGTTTACTTTTGAGTACTTATTCCGCTGCTAGTAGTTCTTCACTAAGGAATTTCCTCACCGACTAATTCCTCAGTGAAGAATTTCATAAAAATTGCCTATTCACCCCCCTCTAGTCGATATAACGCACTTTCACTTGCTCGAAACAACAAGTGCCTCCAACATACATCAAGTCGCAGGGGGAGTTCTGTTTGCAATTATTTTGATTTAGTTTGCATAAAGCATGGGACTGGGCATCCCGGTGACCAGCCATTTATCTCGTGAGTGAGGAGCGGAGTCCACTCCTCTTGAGAATAACCCGCCTAACATGGAAGATACATACAACCCTAGTTGATACATGAGCTATTCGAGCATACAAAACAGGATGATTATTTGAAGGTTTAGAGTTTGGCACATACAAATTTACTTGAAACGGCAGGTAGATACCGCATATAGGAAGGTATAGTGGACTCATGTGGAATAACTTTGGGGTCTAAGGAGTTTGGATGCACAAGCAGTATTCCCGCTTAGTACAGGTGAAGGCTAGCAAAAGACTAGGAAGCGACCAACTAAAGAGCGACAACAGCCATGTACATGCATTAAAATTAATAAACATTGGATGCAAGCATGAGTAGGATATAATCCACCATGAACATAAATATCGTGAAGGCTATGTTGATTTTGTTTCAACTACATGCGTGAACATGTACCAAGTCAAGTCACTTAAATCATTCAGAGGAGGATACCACCCTATCATACCACATCATAACCATTTTAATAGCATGTTGGCACGCAAGGTAAACCATTATAACTCATAGCTAATCAAGCATGGCACAAGAAACTATGATCTCTAATTGTCATTGCAAACATGTTTATTCATAACAAGCTGAATCAAGAACGATGAACTCATCATATTTACAAAAACAAAAGAGGTCAAGTTCATATCAGATTTTCTCATCTCAGTCAGTCCATCATATATCATCATAATTGCCTTTCACTTGCACGACCGAACGATGTGAATAATAATAAGAGTGCACGTGCATTGGACTAAGCTGGAATCTGCGAGCATTCAATAAACAGGAGAAGACAAGGCAATATGGGCTCTTTTATCAAATAAACAATAATGCATATAAAAGCCATTTCAACAATTTAATCATGGTCTTCTCCTACTGACCCCCAAAGAAAAGAAAAGAAATAAAACTATTTACCCAGGAAAGCTCCCAACAAGCAAAAGAAGAATAGGAAATATTTTTGGGTTTTCTTTTTAATTACTACTACAAGCATGGAAAGTAAAATAATTAAAAGCTATAAATAATTTTTTGGTTTTCTTAAGGTTTATTAAACACACAAGAAGAAAGCATAAAAGAAAATAAACTAACATGGATGATACAATGAAAAATTATGAGAACCGACATCTAGCAATGAGTGTGTGTGAACATAAATGTAATGTCGGTGAGAAATACGTACTCCCCCAAGCTTAGGCTTTTGGCCTAAGTTGGTATATGGCCACGGCTGGCCTGGCTGATATCCATAATAATAGTTGTTGGGGTCGTACTGCGATGAGGAAGAAGAAGGCTCCGATTGCCACTGGCTGGCAATCATCTCCGGATCCCACTGATAGTTAGACTGTCGTGAAGGATCAAATTGTGGTTCCTGTTCTGGCTCCTCGGCTGGTGCAGGGTTCTGGTAGGCATGAATAGCCGTCAACGGAACAAGGTACGTGCCTACAGTCAAATCAAACAAAGAAGGAGCAGACAAGGTAATAGTCTCAGGATAATGTTTATTAAAGAACAATTGATATTTAAGCTCTCCTGCCCTATTCTTAACAATAAAATCATGTGCCACCAAAATTTTATAATCTAAATAAACACGAGGCAGCACTTCTTCTTCCTTCTCAGCATGCCTAATAGGTATGTTAAAATGTGCAGCTAGGCATGTAGCATAGATGCCTCCAAAGACGGGACCCTTAGTACGGTTCATACTTAACCGTCTAGCAATAATGCCGCCCATACTAAAAGTGTTATCACTGTATAAACCTTGGAGTAAAATAATAATATCAGGGATACTAAGGTTTCCATAGTTTCCGCGACCAATTAAGCAACGACTAGCAAATAATGCAAAGTAACGTAAGACAGGAAAATGTATGCTAGTGATTCGTGCATCGGAAACCTTCCTAGTTTCCCCTACAGTGATAGTATTAATAAATCCCTCCACACCATCATGATGTGGTTCTTCTGTCTTGCCCCCAAAAGGGACTAAACAAATCCGACAGAAATCATAAAGTGACATCTCCTTATGCTCATCATGTAAATGAAACTCCACCGTAGGTGGTGAGTTTCTAGAATGAAAATGAAAGTTTTGCACAAAGGTATTTGTGAGTAAGAGATATTGATCGCATTGGTCGTGGAGGAAAGCGGTGAGGCCTGCATTATGAGCCAACTCATGAAAATCTTCATAAATCCAGGCTGCTCTTAAGAAATCCTCGAAAGGCCATTCACACGCCCGAACCTCCGCGGTGCACGGCAAATTATACTTAGGCTTCGGTGCCTTTTCCTTCGAGCTTTGGCTCGATGAGCCCCTCAATAATCTCCTCATCATTTTCTGAAAAATTCTGAAATTTTTAGTAACTTCAAAATAAAAGTGAACCAAACTCAATAATATTGATAGCAACCACTCCTACAAGTGCCTAGGGCCTATATCATGCATCAAAACTACTTTTGACCATATAAATTTGACATGCAAGCTCAAGAACAGGGTCATCTAAGCAGCAAAAAATTGCAATGAATAAAGCACTAGAACAAAAACTAATTGCACCAATGGAGGAGTCACATACCAAGGAACAATCTCTCCAAGCAGTTTTGTGAGAGGTGCTTTGAGCAAGGAGATCGAAAATGGCAGCAAAACGAGCTTGGACTTGGGTTTGAGTTGGTTTTTCGTGTTTGGGGGAGGAAGATGAAGTGTGTGGGTGCAAGAATAAGTGGAGGAGGGCCACCATGGGCCCACGAGGCAGGGGCGCGCGCCCTAGGGGGGTGGGCGCGCCCCCCACCCTCGTGGCAAGGTGGTTGGCCCCCCTGGTGTGTTCTTTGTTCCATAAATCCTCAAATATTCTATAAAAAATCATATTTAATTTTCAGGGCATTTGGAGAACTTTTATTTTTGAGGTATTTTTATATTGCACGGATAATCAGATAACAGACAGAAAATTATTTATTTTATTTTATTTCAACTAAATAACAGAAAGTAAAAGTGGGGTACAGAAGGTTGTGCTTCTATTTTCATCCATCTCATTCTCGTCAAAAGGAATCCACTAACAAGGTTGATCAAGTCTTGTTAACAAACTCATTCCGATTAACATGAAACCGGAGAAATTTCGAATAACACTAGGTTACCTCAACGGGATATGCACATCCCCAACAATAAGTATATCATATTTCTTCTTGACAGTAGGAAGAGGAAATACAAAACCTCCAAATATAATCAATGGAATTTTTCCGATAGAATTGATACTATGAACTTGAGTTTGTTTCGTCGGAAAGTGTACCGTATGCTCATTACCATTAACATGAAAAGTGACATTGCCTTTGTTGCAATCAATAACAGCCCCTGCAGTATTAAGAAAAGGTCTTTCAAGAATAATAGACATATTATCGTCCTCGGGAATATCAAGAAGAACAAAGTCCGTTAAAATAGTAACGTTTGCAACCACAACAGGCACGTCCCCACAAATACCGACATGTATAGTAGTTGATTTATCAGCCATTTGCAAATATATTTCAGTAGGTGTCAACTTATTCAAGTCAAGTCTACGATATAAATAGAGAGGCATAACACTAACACCGGCTCCAAGATCACATAAAGCAGTTTTAACATAGTTTCTTTTAATGGAGCATGGTATAGTAGGTACTCCTGGATCTCCAAGTTTCTTTGGTATTCCACCCTTAAAAGTATGATTAGCAAGCATGGTGGAAATTTCAGCTTCTGGTATCTTTCTTTTATTTGTAACAATATCTTTCATGTACTTAGCATAAGGATTCATTTTGAGCATATCAGTCAATCGCATACGCAAAAATATAGGTCTAATCATTTCAGCAAAGCGCTCAAAATCCTCATCATCCTTTTTCTTAGATGGTTTGGGAGGAAAAGGCATGGGTTTCTGAACCCAAGGCTCTCTTTCTTTACCATGTTTCCTAGCAACAAAGTCTTTCTGATCATAACATTGATTCTTTGATTGTGGGTTACCAAGATCAATAGCAGGTTCAATTTCTACATCATTATCATTACTAGGTTGAGCATCATTATGAACATCATCATTAACATTTTCATTAGGTTCATGTTCATTGCCAGATTGTGTTTTAGCATCAGACATAGATATACCATTTGGATTATCAGGTGGTTCAGCAATAGGTTCACTAGAAGTTTGCATAGTTCTATCATTTTTATTTTTCTTCCTTTTAGAAGAACTAGGTGCATCAATATTATTTCTCTAAGAATCTTGCTCAATTCTCTTAGGGTGGCCTTCAGGATACAAAGGTTCCTGAGTCATTCTACCAGTTCTAGTAGCCACTTTAACAGCATAATCATTTTTCTTACTATTCATCTCATTGAGCAATTCCTTTTGAGCTTTAAGTACTTGTTCTACTTGAGTGGTAACCATAGGAGCATGCTTGCTAACAAGTTTAAGTTCACCTCTAATATTAGTCATATAATCACCCAAGTATTTAATCATATCAGCATCTTGTTTTAATTGTCTACCAAAATAAGCATTGAAGTCTTCTTGCTTAAACATAAAATTATCAAACTCATCCAAGCATTGACTAGCAATTTTAGCAGGAGGGATTTCAGCTTTATCATATCTATAGAGAGAATTTACCTTTACTACCTGTGTCGGGTTATCGAGGTCTGGAGGTTCTTCAATAAGTAAAGGATCAAGATCATATGTTTATTCAATAGGCGGTAAATTAAGACCATGTATTTCTTCAATAGGAGGTAAATTCTTAACATCTTCAGCTTTAATACCTTTTTCTTTCATAGATTTCTTTGCTTCTTGCATATCTTCAGGACTGAGAAATAGAATACCTCTCTTCTTCGGAGTTGGTTTAGGAATAGGATCATTAATTGGAGCAGGAGCTGGCTCCGGAGCTGGCTCAGGAGGTTCCCAATTAATTTCATTTGTCAACATATTATTCAATAAGATTTCAGCTTCATCCGGTGTTCTTTCCCTGAAAAGAGAACCAACACAACTATCCAGGTAATCTCTGGAAGCATCAGTTAGTCCATTATAAAAGATATCAAGTATTTCATTTTTCTTAAGAGGATGATCAGGCAAAGCATTAAGTAACTTGAGAAGCCTCCCCCAAGATTGTGGGAGACTCTCTTCTTTAATTTGCACAAAGTTGTATATTTCCTTTAAAGCAGCTTGTTTCTTATGAGCAGGGAAATATTTAGCAGAGAAGTAGTAAATCATATCCTGGGGACTACGCACACAACCAGGATCAAGAGAATTAAACCATATCTTAGCATCACCCTTTAATGAGAACGGAAATATTTTAAGGATATAAAAGTAGCGAGATCTCTCATCATTAGTGAACAGGGTGGCTATATCATTTAATTTAGTAAGATGTGCCATAACAGTTTCAGATTCATAGCCAATGAAAGGATCAGATTCAACCAAAGTAATTATATCAGGATCAACAGAGAATTCATAATCCTTATCAATAACACAGATAGGTGAAGTAGCAAAAGCAGGGTCAGGTCTCATCCTAGCATTTAGAGATTGCTTATTCCATTTAGATAATAACCTTTTGAGTTCATATCTATCTTTGGAAGCTAAAATAGCTAAAGAAGCATCTTGATCAAATAAATAACCCTCAGGAATAACAAGTGATTCTTCATCATCACTTTCATCTTCATAATCAGATTCAATATTTTCAATCTCTCTAGCCCTAGCAAGTCGTTCCTCGAGAAAATCACTAAGTGGCATAGTAGTATCAGGCATAGAGGTAGTTTCATCATAAGTATCATGTATAGCAGAAGTGGCATCATCAATAACATGCGACATATCAGAATGAATAACAAAAGCAGGTTTAGGTGTCACAAGCTTACTCATAACAGAAGGTGAATCAAGTGCAGAGCTAGATGGCAGTTCCTTACCTCCCCTCGTAGTTGAGGGATAAATTGTTGTCTTAGCGTCTTTCAAATTCTTCATAGTGTCCAGCAGATATAAATCCCAAGTGACTCAAAGAATAGAGCTATGCTCCCCGGCAACGGCGCCAGAAATTAGTCTTGATAACCCACAAGTATAGGGGATCGCAATGGCTTTCGAGGGTGAAGTATTCAACCCAAATTTATTGATTCGACACAAGGGGGGCCAAAGAATATTCTCAAGTATTAGCAGCTGAGTTGTCAATTCAACCACACCTGGAAACTTAGTATCTATAGCAAAGTGTTTAGTAGCAAAGTAATATGATAGTGATGGCAACGGTAACAAAAGAGTAATGAAAGCAAAGTAGTGTTTTTGGTATTTTGTAGTGATTGTAACAATAGCAACAGGAAAGTAAATAAGCGTAAACCAGTATATGGAAAGCTCATAGGCATTGGATCAATGATGGATAATTATGCCGGATGCGGTTCATCATGTAACAGTCATAACATAGGGTGACACAGAACTAGCTCCAATTCGTCAATGTAATGTAGGCATGTATTCCGAATATAGTCATACGTGCTTATGGAAAAGAACTTGCATGACATCTTTTGTCCTACCCTCCCGTGGCAGCGGGGTCCTAATGGAAACTAAGGGATATTAAGGCCTCCTTTTAATAGAGAACCGGAACAAAGCATTAGCACATAGTGAATACATGAACTCCTCAAACTACGGTCATCACCGGTAAGTATCCCGATTATTGTCACTTCGAGGTTAACGGAACATAACACATAATAGGTGACTATAGACTTGCAAGATAGGATCAAGAACTCTCATATATTGATGAAAACATAATAGGTTCAGATCTGAAATCATGGCACTCGGGCCCTAGTGACAAGCATTAAGCATAGCAAAGTCATAGCAACATCAATCTCAGAACATTGTGGATACTAGGGATCAAACCCTAACAAACTAACTCGATTACATGGTAAATCTCATCCAACCCATCACTGTCCAGCAAGCCTACGATGGAATTACTCACGCACGGCGGTGAGCATCATGAAATTGGTGATGGAGGATGGTTGATGATGATGACGGCGACGAATCCCCCTCTCCGGAGCCCCGAACGGACTCCAGATCAGCCCTCCCGAGAGGTTTTAGGGCTTGGCGGCGGCTCCGTATCATAAAACGCGATGATTTCTTTCCTATTTTTTCTCCCCGAAAGCAGTTATATAGAGTTGGAGTTGGAGTCGGGGGGTCTCCAGGGGACCCACGAGGTAGGGGGCGCGCCCTAGGGGGGCGCCCCCCACCCTCGTGGCAAGGGTGTGGGCCCCCTGGTCTTCATCTTTGGCGAGGATTTTTTATTATTTATTGTAAGGTATTCCGTGGAGTTTCAGGTCATTCTGAGAACTTTTGTTTTCTGCACATAAAACAACATCATGGCAATTCTGCTGAAAACAGTGTCAGTCCGGTTTAGTTCCATTGAAATCATACAAGTTAGAGTCCAAAACAAGGGCAAAAGTGTTTGGAAAAGTAGATACGACGGAGACGTATCAGAGATCAAAAGGAGCAAAATGATATTGGCCATATCATGTCACTATTTGATTGCATGTGATGTTTATCATGTTTATACATCTTATTTTCTTAGAACGACGGTAGCATAAATAAGATGATCCCTCGCTAAAATTTCAAGAAAGTGTTCCCCCTAACTGTGCACCATTGCGAATGTTCGTTGTTTTGAAGCACCACGTGATGATCGGGTGTGATAGATTCTAACGTTCGAATACAACGGGTGTAAGCCAGATTTACACATGCAAAACACTTAGGTTGACTTGACGAGCCTAGCATGTACATACATGGCCTCGGAACACAAGAGACCGAAAGGTCGAACGTGAGTCGTATAGTAGATACGATCAACATGGAGATGTTCACCGATGATGACTAGTTCGTCTCACGTGATGATCGGACACGGCCTAGTCGATTCGGATCATGTATCACTTGGATGACTAGAGGGATGTCTATCTGAGTGGGAGTTCATTAAATAATTTGATTAGATGAACTTAATTATCATGAACTTAGTCTAAATACCTTTACAATATGTCTTGTAGATCAAATGGCCCACGCTAATGTTGCCCTCAACTTCAATGTGTTCCTAGAGAAAACCAAGCTGAAAGACAATGGCAGAAACTACACGGATTGGGTCCGTAACTTGAGGATCATCCTCATAGCTGCCAAGAAAGCATGTGTCCTTAAAGCACCGCTAGGTGAAGTGCCCATTTTCCCAACAACTCAAGACGTTATGAACGCCTGGCAGTTGCGTAGTGATGATTACTCCCTGGTTCAGTGCGGCATGCTTTACAGCTTAGAACCGGGGCTCCAAAAGCGTTTTGAGCAACACGGAGCATATGAGATGTTCCAAGAGCTAAAAATGGTTTTCCAAGCTCATGCCTGGGTCGAGAGATATGAAGTATCCGACAAGTTCTATAGTTGTAAGATGGAGAAGAATAGTTCTGTCAGCGAGCACATACTCAAAATTTCTGGGTTGCACAACCGCTTGTCTCAGCTGGGAGTTAATCTTCCGGATGACGTGGTCGTTGACAGAATCCTTCAGCCGCTCCCACCTAGCTACAAGAGCTTTGTGAAGAATTTCAATATGCAGGGGATGGAGAAAACCATTCCTGAGGTATATTCAATGCTGAAATCAGCGGAGGTGGAGATCAAAAAGGAACATCAAGTGTTGATGGTTAATAAAACCACTAGTTTCAAGAAAGGCAAGGGTAAGAAGAACTTCAAGAAGGACGGCAAGGGAGTTTTCACGCCCGGTAAGACAGTTGCCAGGAAGAAGCCAAAGCATGGACCCAAGCCTAAGACTGAGTGCTTTTATTGCAAGGGAAACGGTCACTGGAAGCGGAACTGCCCCAAGTACTTAGCGGATAAGAAGACCGGCAATACCAAAGGTATATATGATATACATGTTATTGATGTGTACCTTACCAACACTCGTAGTAGCTCTTGGGTATTTGATACCGGTGCGGTTGCTTATATTTGTAACTCAAAATAGGAGCTGCGGAATAAGCGGAGGCTGGCGAAGGATAAGGTGACGATGCGTGTCGGGAAAGGTTCCAAGGTCGATGTGATCGTCGTCGGCACGCTACCTCTACATTTACCTACGGGATTAGTTTTAAACCTCAATAATTGTTATTTAGTGCTAGCTTTGAGCATGAACATTGTATCTGGATCTCGTTTAATGCGAGATGGCTACTCATTTAAATATGAGAATAATGGTTGTTCTATTTATATGAGAGACATGTTTTATGGTCATGCCCCGTTGGTAAATGGTTTATTCTTATTTAATCTCGAACGTGATGTTACACATATTCATAGTGTGAATGCCAAGAAGTGTAAGGTTGATAATGATAGTCCCACATACTTGTGGCACTGCCACCTTGGTCACATTGGTGTCAAACGCATGAAGAAACTCCATGCAGATAGACTTTTGGGGCCTCTTGATTATGAATCATTTGACACGTGCAAACCATGCCTCATGGGAAAAATGACCAAGACTCCGTTCTCCGGAACAATGAAGCGAGCAACCAACTTATTGGAAATCATACATACTGATGTGTGCGGTCCAATGAGCGTTGAGGCTCGCGGTGGCTATCGTTATGTTCTCACCCTCACTGATGACTTGAGTAGATATGGGTATGTCTACTTAATGAAACACAAGTCTGAGACCTTTGAAAAGTTCAAGGAATTTCAGAATGAGGTAGAAAATCAACGTGACAGGAAAATAAAGTTCTTATGATCAGATCATGGGGGAGAATATTTGAGTCGCGAATTTGGCACGCACTTAAGGAAATGTGGAATTGTTTCACAACTCACGCCGCCTGGAACACCTCAGTGTAATGGTGTGTCCGAACATCGTAATCGCACTTTATTGGATATGTTGCGATCTATGATGTCTCTTACCGATCTACCGTAATCATTTTGGGGTTATGCTTTAGAGACTGCCGCATTCACTTTAAATAGGGCTCCGTCGAAATCCGTTGAGACGACACCATATGAATTATGGTTTGGAAAGAAACCTAAGCTGTCGTTTCTGAAAGTTTAGGGATGCGATGCTTATGTCAAGAAACTTCAACCTGAAAAGCTCGAACCCAAGTCGGAAAAATGCGTCTTCATAGGATACCCTAAGGAAACTATTGGGTATACCTTCTACCTCAGATCCGAAGGCAAGATCTTTGTTGCCAAGAATGGATCCTTTCTAGAGAAAGAGTTTCTCTCAAAAGAAGTAAGTGGGAGGAAAGTAGAACTTGATGAGGTATTGCCTCTTGAACTGGAAAGTAGAGCATCTCAAGAAAATGTTTTTGTGGTGCCTGCACCACTAGAGAGGGAGTTAATGATAATGATCAAGAAACTTCGGATCAAGGTACTACTGAACTTCATAGGTCCACAAGGACACATTCCGCACCAGAGTGGTATGACAACCCTGTCCTGGAAATCATGTTGTTAGACAACGGTGAACCTTCGAACTATGAAGAAGCGATGGCGGGCCCGGATTCCAACAAATGGCTTGAAGCCATGAAATCCGAGATATGATCCATGTATGAAAACGAAGTGTGGACTTTGACTGACTTGCCCGATGATCGGTGAACCATAGAAAATAAATGGATCTTTAAGAAGAACACAGACGCGGATGGTAATGTGACCATCTATAAGGCTCGGCTTGTTGCTAAGGGTTACCGACAAGTTCAAGGAGTTGACTACGATGAGACCTTCTCACCCGTAGCGAAGCTGAAGTCCGTCCGAATCATGTTAGCAATTGCCGAATTCTATGATTATGAGATATGGCAGATTGACGTCAAAACGGCATTCCTTAATGGTTTCCTTAAGGAAGAATTGTATATGATGTAGCCGGAAGGTTTTGTAGATCCTAAGAATGCTGTCAAGGTGTGCAAGCTCCAGCGCTCAATCTATGGGCTGATGCAAGCATCTCAGAGTTGGAACATTCGCTTTGATGAGATGATCAAAGCGTTTGGGTTTACACAGACTTATGGAGAAGCCTGTGTTTACAAGAAAGTGAGTGGGAGCTCTGTGGCATTTCTCATATTATATGTGGATGACATACTATTAATGGGAAATGATATAGAATTCTTGGAAAGCATAAAGGCCTACTTGAATAAGTGTTTTTCAATGAAGGACCTTGGAGAAGCTGCTTACATATTAGGCATCAAGATCTACAGAGATAGATCGAGACGCCTCATTGGTCTTTCACAAAGCACATACCTTGACAAGATATTGAAGAAGTTTAATATGGATCAGTCCAAGAAGGGGTTCTCGCCTATATTGCAAGGTGTGAGATTGAGCACGGCTCAATGCCCGACCATGACAGAAGATAGAGAAAAGATGAGTGCCATCCCCTATGCCTCGGCCATAGGGTCTATTATGTATGTCATGTTGTGTACCAGACCTGATGTGAACCTTGCCGTAAGTTTGGTAGGAAGGTACAAAAGTAATCCCGGCATGGAACACTGGACAGTGGTCAAGAACATCCTGAAGTACCTGAAAATGACTAAGGATATGTTTCTCGTTTATGGAGGTGATGAAGAGCTCGTCGTAAATGGTTACGTTGATGCTAGCTTCAACACAGATCTGGATGACTCCAAGTCACAAACCGGATACGTGTATATTTTGAATGGTGGGGCAGTCAGCTGGTGCAGTTGCAAGCAAAGCGTCGTGGCGGGATCTACATGTGAAGCGGAGTACATGGCAGCCTCGGAGGCAACACATGAAGCAATCTGGATGAAGGAGTTCATTACCGACCTAGGAGTTATTCCCAATGCGTCGGGCCCAATGACTCTCTTCTGTGACAACACTGGAGCCATTGCCCTTGCCAAGGAGCCCAGGTTTCACAAGAAGACCAGGCATATCAAGCGTCGCTTCAACTCCATTCGTGAAAATGTTCAAGATGGAGACATATATATTTGTAAAGTGCATACGAACCTGAATGTCGCGGATCCGTTGACTAAACCTCTTCCACGAGCAAAACATGATCAACACCAGAACTCTATGGGTGTTCGATTCATCACAATGTAACTAGATTATTGACTGTAGTGCAAGTGGGAGACTGTTGGAAATATTCCCTAGAGGCAATAATAAAATGGTTATTATTATATTTCCTTGTTCATGATAATTGTCTATTGTTCATGCTATAATTGTGTTATCCGGAAATCGTAATACATGTGTGAATACATAGACCACAACATGTCCCTAGTGAGCCTCTAGTTGACTAGCTCGTTGATCAATAGATGGTTACGGTTTCCTGACCATGGACATTGGATGTCATTGATAACGGGATCACATCATTAGGAGAATGATGTGACGAACAAGACCCAATCCTAAGCATAGCACAAGATCGTGTAGTTCGTCTGCTAAAGCTTTTCTAATGTCAAGTATCATTTCCTTAGACCATGAGACTGTGCAACTCCCGGATACCGTAGGGATGCTTTGGGTGTGCCGAACGTCACAACATAACTGGGTGGATATAAAGGTGCACTACGGCTATCTCCGAAAGTGTCTGTTGGGTTGGTACGAATCAAGACTGGGATTTGTCACTCCGTATGATGGAGAGGTATCTCTGGGCCCACTCGGTAATGCATCATCATAATGAGCTCAATGTGTCTAAGAAGTTAGTCACGGGATCATGCATTGCGGAACGAGTAAAGTGACTTGCCGGTAACGAGATTGAACGAGGTATTGGGATACCGACGATCGAATCTCGGGCAAGTAACGTACCGATTGACAAAGGAAATTGTATACGTGATTGATTGAATCCTCGACATCGTGGTTCATCTGATGAGATCATCGTGGAACATGTGGGAGCCAACATGGGTATCCAGATCCCGCTGTTGGTTATTGGCCAGAGAGATGTCTCAGTCATGTCTGCATGGTTCCCGAACCCGTAGGGTCTACACACTTAAGGTTCGGTGACGCTAGAGTTGTTATGGGAATTAGTATGTGGTTACCGAATGTTGTTCGGAGTCCCGGATGAGATCTCGGACGTCACGAGGAGTTCCGGAATGGTCCGAAGATAAAGATTTATATATGGGAAGTCCTTATTCGGTCGCCGAAAGTGTTCGGGGGTTTATAGGTATTGTACCGGGACCACCGAAAGGGTTCCGGGGGTCCACCGGGAGGGTCCACCTGCCCCGGAGGGCCGTATGGGCTTAATATGGAGGGGAACCAGTCCCTAGGTGGGCTGGGTGCCATCCCCTAGGGCCCATGCGCCTAGGGTTTAAGGGGAAACCCTAAAGGGGGGCGCCCCCCTTGGCTTGGGGGGCAAGCCACCTCCCCTTGGCCGCCGCCCCCCTCTAGATCCATCTGAAGGGGGACGGCCCCCTCTCCCTTGCCCCTATAAATAGAGGGGAGGTGGGAGGGCTGCCGCACCCTTCCCCTGGTGCAGCCCTCTCCCTCCCCAACACCTCCTCCTCCGTAGTTGAGCTTGGCGAAGCCCTGCCGGAGAACTGCAAATTCCACCACCATGTCGTCGTGCTGCCGGAGTTCTTCCCCAACTTCTCCTTTCCCCTTGCTGGATCAAGAAGGAGGAGACGTCCCCGGGTTGTACATGTGTTGAACGTGGAGGCGCCGTTGTTCGGCGCTTAGATCGGAATCAACCGCGATCTGAATTGTTGCGAGTACGACTCCTTCATCCGCGTTCTTGTAACGCTTCCATTTCACGATCTTCAGGGGTATGAAGATACACTCCCCTCTGTCTCGTTGCTAGTCTCTCCATAGATTGATCGTGGTGATGCGTAGAAATTTTTTAGTTTCTGCAACGATCCCCAACATGACATTGATTCACTTTTTCAGGCCCTACAAACTGACTTTACGGAAAATACTTGTATCCTTTTTTTAACACAGTACAGATGCAAGCGCTCATATACACGCGCATACACTCATCCCTATTAACGCACACACACACACCCTACCTCTATGAGCACCTCCGAAAGACTGAGCCGGCATATCGTCTTGAAATTTATGAAGTAATTGTAGGCACCTCGTTGTCGACGGGAACGTCTCCTCTCACTGAATGCGCCTGAAAGCCATATAGCGATTAACTGACTTGACAGCCATTTAGCTGACACGTTGCATAAGATGGTATAAAAATCATAAGGTCTCTCCAAGTGCAGGCTACCTATAGGTGAGCCCGGGCACACACCTACTCAGCCCTGCCCGACAGTTGGCAAAAATTCTACGACAGATCCGGACGATCCCGATTCCGTCGGTTTTGAATCGAACAATCACCGCTAGCCCGATCCAACTGCCCCTCGATCCACTATTCCCCAAAATGAGGGGGTTGAGGGGGATTCGAACATGAGACCTGATGGCCCAAGTAGTATCAGCATTCTACCAACAACCACCTAGACCAACTACATGTTGTGATTAGATTCATGTTAGATAATTTTCATACCTTTATGTTGAGGCAGACTCTCATACTCGCAGATCCTACTGTCATTTTATTTTGTTCTTACAAATTTTTTACCTAAAAACAAAAAAAGAGTCTATTTTCTATAAAAAGTTATACAAGAGATGTGAGTAGAGCTCACGGTTTTAACATAGAAGATTATATCCTACAAATTGTTAATCGTGAATGTTTTCATCAACCGTAGTGTTAGAGAGGGGGTGATGAAATATACCCATGGTAACTTTAATGTTAATAACATGGTAACTCGCACATTGCAGACCCGATAACTTATGTACCCGGTCCTGGTAACTTTGGCGACCAGGGGGAGGGGGTTGATAAAATATACCCCGCCCGGTAACTTTTGCATGAATATCATGGTAACTCACACACTGCAAAATTGATAACTTATGTACCCTAGTCTTGGTAACTTTGGCGACGGGGGTGGAGATGAGGGGAGTTGTTGAAACATACCACGATAACTTTTGAGAAAATAATATGATATGTTTTACTCCCCCGAAGACATGATAACTTATGTACACCCCGTGGTAATTTTCGAGCACGGGGCGTGGGTGGGGGTGGGTGATGAAATATACGCCTGGTAACCTTTGTGGGAATAGCATGGTAACTTACAAATCGCAGGCCTGATAACTTATGTACCCTGGTCCTGGTACCTTTGGCGCCGGTGGGGGGGAGGGGTGGTTGATGAAATATCCCCCTGGTAACTTTTGTGTGGATGGCATGGTAACTAACATATCATAGACCTGATAGCGTATGTACCCCGGTTCTGGTAACTTTGCCGTCGGGGGGGATGCCCCCCTCCAGTAACATTTTTGTGAATAGCATGGTAACTCACATCGCAGAACTGATAACTTATGTGCCTCGATCCTGATAAGTTTGGTGAGGGGCTTGTTTACAAACATCCGCCCGATAACTTTTGTTTAAATAGTTTGGTACTATATGCATCGTATACGTGATAACTCACGCACAAACACCACGGTAACTTTAACCCGGCCTGATAGGAAAGTTAGAGTGACCAGATTTAGGCCCCGGTAATATCTGTGTAAATAACATGGTAACATATGTAGCACATGTGTGATAACTTACTTAGCCGAGAAGTGGTAACTTCTATGAAAATATGATGGTAGTATACACACTTCAGACATGATAACTTACGCACAACCCCCGTGGTAATTTTGACCAGGAGAAAAAACTTCTGTCGAAAAAGCATGGTAACATATGCACCGTAGACCTAATAACTCAGGTCACACAGCGTGGTGACCTTTTAATCCAGGGAAAAAAGTGGTTGAAAACATGCTTCGGTATCTTCTGTGTAAATAGCATGATGATATACGAATCGCAAACCTGACCTACGCACAAATATCATGGTAACTTTTGATCGGAGCAAAAAAAAGGTTCAAAACATGCCCATGGTAAATTATGTATAAATAGCTTGGTAACATATGCACAATAGCATGGTACTATACGCACCTTCTACATGATAACACATGCACAAACACCGTGGTAACTTTGACCCGCGGAGGGTCGATGGGGGGAGGTGAGGAAGTTATTTGAAAACGTACCCTCTCCCAATAACTTATGTGTAAAGAGAAAGGTAATATACACACCGTAGACTTGATAACTCACGTCTAAACACCATAGTAACTCTGAGGACCTCATAACTTACGTTCAACCACCATGTTATGTTAACTTTGACTTCGAGGAAAAAACATTGAAACATAACTCCTTCGCTAACTTCCATGTAAATTTATGACAATTTCATGCATCACAGACCGAATATCTTACGTTTAAACACTATGGTATCTTTCATCCTAGGGAAAAAGTTTTTGAAACATTTCACCAATGATTTCTGTGTTAAATTACCATACTTCCCCATGCTTTTAACCTTCTCGTACTATAATTACCAGCCTTATCATGGTATAGTTATCATGTTGCTCATACCATAGTTATCACGCTGGTCATGCCAAAGTTACCAAGCCAAACTTTTTTTTCTGATATGACAGAAATAAGAAAGGTTCAAATAATATTGTTTATCTATAATAGACAACAACAAAAGGTGGCATAGTTGGTTATTAGGATCAATATGAATAGACCTAGGTTCGAATCCTCTTTTAAGCACTTCTATTTTCTTTTCATATTATGCAGCAAAAAACCAGAAAAAGCCACTAGCAATTTACTATGATTTTGAGAGAAGGAAAAATCAGTGGAAGCGAGCGTGGGATGATAGCGATCAGGTAGGAACGAATCGTCCGCACCTGTCGCTAAAATACTGTCATCTGGAAGTTAGTTGCATCCTTATTTGAAAGCCCTTCTCACAAGGAACACGAATATGTAAGCGAAAATTACTTTAGACTTTTGGTCCAAATGATGCAAAAATATTCAAAATTGAAAGTCCAAAGAAAAATGGTGGTGGTCCCCCACACCTATGTGCCACAAATCCTCACTAGTTGAACCCCTATAATTTAACCCTTCAAATGCCCTCTCAAACCTTAAATCCTGAAATATGATGAGTTAAAAAGGTTCCTCTATCAAATAGTTTCTTTTGAAAAGGGATGATGGGAAAGTGACAAGGCCGGACTTCGACTCGTTTAAAAAGAGTTGTAACTCCCCAAATCTTTTTTGACATAAATTCATTTACTTGGTCCATCGAGCTAAAAGCCTCACTACTCAACTAGTTCACTAAATGATATTTTGGGAAAATAATTCATCAGTTCCTCACTAGGAGAACTGATCCAAACAGGACGACAAGAACAATTACACTTTAGCAGAAACACAGCTTCCTTGACTGCTACTATAAGTCCAATCAATACATTGCCAACACTTTTGCCCGGCTCTGTTCACTTCTTTGGCCCGCACACTTGTTTTTCTCTGTCTCCTCATGAAGGAACTTGGACATTGCGTCCTCTGTAGTCTCATTTCTAGCAGCAGTTAGTGCACCAACATCCAATGGACCTCTCTTGATCAACAGATCATCTTGTTCTTCTTGCAAATATCAAAAGTTGCAACCTTTTTGCATAATTAAGCTAATAATGAGCCCAAATTGCTTGAAACCGAAGAACACCTATGGAATATTGCACTTTCTCCTTTTCACACCTATAGGAGACACATCTTGATTGCTTCTCCATTGTGGAGGCCCATTGCAGCACCATTCGCTAGCAGTTGTCACACTTTATGAGTGGCACAGGTGAGCCGACGAGTTGTCAGGCGATGGTTGATCCGGGAGGGCGGATGAGGATCTGTTGGGAATCGAAGCAGCAGCGAGATGTGGCTGCCGAGAGAATGAAGACATCCAATGAGGAGCTCTTGAGTCCGCGTTGGGTGCTCGGGATGGCTACACATCATGGCCTAGATGCGTCAAATCCGGCGACAACAGTGATGGCTTAGTTGTATTGATTCCAGTGACGAGGGTGACAAGCGAGAGCATCAAAGTGGGGCGGAAGGGCAACTGGGCCTATGGGATGTCAGCAGGGGTGAGTGGTGGCCGACAGAGGCCAAGAGGGCGGCTCTAACATGAATGCAGACGAACAACGGAGAGTGGTGTTGACCGGGGGGGGGGGGTATTTTTGATAAGAAGTTGATGCGACCGCTCAATTTTTTTAGGAGTTATAAATACATTGAGGGTTCAGCTAGGTCCAGTTTAACTCTTCAAGAGGGAATCTTTTGAGTTGTTAAACCCTTTCGAGGGTTTAGCTAGAATTTCCCTTATGTGTGCATGAAAGGGCTTAGCAATTAAACTCCCCAACACATAGGTGATTAGCTTCTTGTAGCTAAGCTTCCTTCATTTAATTGTTCAGCAACTAAACCTAGACATTATTTTTATCTGGGGTCATCAAAGTGTTCTTTCTCCTCCTTAATTGTTTTGCTACATTAGAGTTTTGTCTATGTGACATTCTTAGCACATGTACATTGTGAAGCACTAGAAAAGGCTTAAGCTTAGGCTTTACATAATTGTCTGATGTAGATGTATATGGATGAACAAATGAAATGTATCTTTGTTTTTTTAATAGTCAACTAGAACAAATGCTCGTGCATTGCAACGAGTATAAATATTCTAGTATGTTAGCTTGTGATTTACCTGTCAATAATAATGTGATAGGATAAATAAATGGTCATCAAATTTTGCCCGTGAATTACCTTATATTTTTTATTAGAAGTTTTGTAAGTAAATTAAAGTGGAATTAATTCAGAAGGTAAGTAAATCAAGTTGATTGATTATCATATACATAAAAAGAGGTGGTGGAAAGAAATGTGAAATGGGAACCTTACGTTCTTTTTAAGTAGTAGAGATGGGATGTATCTACCACCTGCTTGATTTTTTTTTCTTTTCCATACACGCCCAGGAGCATGTCATTTTTTAGGTGAGCGGTTGGCAATGATGGTTGTAGTCCCTCTCCCCATCCCGAGCTATGCTACGATTCAGGGGTGAAACTATAGCCTCCGTGGCCTCCTCCCTGACTCTCACCCCCCCCTCGCTGCCACCTGAGGCCTTCGAGGAAGGTAGCGGTGGGGCCTTTGCTGCTTCGCTTGTCCCGCGGGGGCTTCGAGACAATAGTACTTACCGCCAAAGCCCCCGCAAGTACTTAGCCCCATTAAAAAGGGACTCCTCTTTTAGAGTATCATACAACTACTACGAGTCAACCTCTTTTAGAACACCATCAATATGCTAGGAATAATGCAAAAGATTCGAGGCTTTACCGGAATATGCACTTATATATCATAGAGAGAAAGCAAAATATATTGCTGAAAGAGAAAAGGATAGGGAGCGGTACTTTTTTTTACTTGGGAGTTAGAGCATCTACAACCGGACTTGGTAAATCCGGCCCCTCAAACGCCCGTGGACGTGCCCGGTCGCGTCCGCGGGCACTGACCGGGCACCCCTTAAATGTTGCGCCGCACATCCACATATCATAAATTCTGATCCTCAAATCCATGCAATCCATGCACGTCGATCATACGATACAAACAGCCTGAATGCCAAAGTTCGAAACAAAGCAAGCAAATCATAGTTCAACAAAACGGACATGGCAAAATGAAATTAATGTACGAGCATGACGGATGGCCTCGGATCACTGGCTCGGCGCCCGCTTCGAGCGGAATGCGTCCTACTCTGCCTGCATCCGGGCTGCCTACTCCACCTGCATCCGGGCTGCCTGCTCCCACAAGCCACTTCTTCGAATACTCATCATAGAGGGTCTCGTCCGCCAACATGATCCTCGCATGTTCCGCGTCCTGTGCGAGTTGCAACCTCTCCTTCTCAAGCTCTATGTCGCCAAATGTCTTGGCCTTCTCGAGCTCCCATTTGATCGTCGCTTGTTGCTTCTCCAACTCATCTTCTCCCTCTTAATTTCGAGCTTCTTCTCCGCCCTTTTCCGGTTCCACTCCGTCCTTTCCTTTTTGCGCATCCAACATGAACTTGTACCTCTCCTCCTTCTTGTTTCCCCTCACCGAAAAAATGCCCATCCATGTTGACGACATTTTGGTAGCCGCGGCATCACGGGCGGCACGTGCCTTCTCCCACTTGTTTCCCACGTCTGAACCTCCCTGTGACGTTGCCGCCTCCCCCCCCCTCTCTCTCTCTCTCTCTCTCTCTCTGCCGGCGTCGCCGCAACTCACAGGCAACGTTCTCCGCCTTGCAAGTCGCCGTCGACGACACCATGCCTCCCACAGACGAGGCGGACTGCATCTCCCTCGCGGCGGTGTGGGTCGGGTTGGACGACATCTCCGGCGGTGGATCAGGACCGAAAGTGAGGATTGGGAGAAAGGGTGGAGGCCGGCAAGGGCCTGGGCGTGGGAATGGTTGGAGGACGGCAGGAGGAGAAGGAAGGGTTTGGTGGATTTGATGCAATTTCGGGTGGGGTCGGGCTGCCGGGTCCGACATGGCGGGCGTGTCTGGGCGCCCCCATATCCGCCTCATATTTGGGCTGGATACGGGGGGTGCCGGTCAACCCGGGCGTTTGAGGGCCGTTTGAGAGGCCTGTCTGGGTCAAAAAATCTTGACCGGACAGTGACCGGGCGGCCTGACCGAGCGTTTGAGACGGATTTGAGGGGTCCGGGTGTAGATGCTCTTAGTACTAGTACCCAACTTACGTTTACATATGATATGAATTGCCTATTGAATTTATGCTCCAGCCAACTCATCCAAAAGTCTGAACTGATGTAGGGAGGTGGGCAATATATTTCAACACTCCCCCTCATGTCTAGACTATTTTAGTCCTTAGATGTGGGATCGATGTAGGCCGCAGAATCGTTTTATTTAATACTGCGTTGACATGATCTTGAACTCAAGACCTCTTGGCTCTAATACCATGTAGAAATTGTAGGATGGATGAATATTGTGTTGTTGTTGTTGTATTGATTTGACCCAGGTGTGGGATATATATAGATTACAATATGTGAGAGAGACTTGAAGTAGGGGACAAGTCGTACATGGTTTAAACCAATCCTATCTCTAACTCCTAATCTCTAAGTTAAACATAATTATACTTCTAACATTGCCAACCACGCAGAATAAAATGGATCTGTTTTTTACAAGACGTTCCTTGCATCCACTAGATTCTTCATCTAAACAAAAATTATTTACCCCTTCACCGGATGGAGGGAGTCGAGAGAAAACAAAATTATTGCTGAAAGAGAAGAGGATAGGAAGTAGTAGGTCTTTTTATAGTTGGGGAGTAGTTTGTCTGTAGTACGCACCGCACGTTTACATATGGAATTGCCAACAGTGCAGAACAAAATGGCTCTGTTTCTTACAAGACATTCCCTGCACCCACTAGATTCTTCTTCGTCTAAACGCCTGCCGTGGTTAGCGCAAACCAAACCAGCAGAACAGTAAAAATCAACACGGGTTAGGCTGCCGTGGTTGACCCGAGCATGCATGGAGCCCGACAGGGACGCAAGCACGAAATTAGCGCAAGTGACGGCGACGGATGGACGCAGGTGTCAAGCTCCCATTGCCGCTCCACGCAAAAATTATTGAAAGAAAAAGAGCCGTGGTTGTTGAGCGCTTGAGCTACTATCACTCACTGCCGTGGCAGCGATCTTGTTAGGTGAAATGAAACAAGCGAGTGCGCTAGAACGAAAACGATCTACCGTACGTCGTGCATTGCATTGCATTTCTGTATATATTTCTTCACGTCAAATCTGAACAAGAGAGACTCCAATCGGCGACTTTTATCAAGGCTTCGAGGCTACTGATTGGTAGTAGAGCTTGGTTAGCCATCCATGTCGATCGGCGGCTGTCTACCAGGTCCACCACGTGGGAATCATGTGGCTATGATACTGCTGGTGTGAAATAATTAAGTTTGTGACTTTGTGGCCGCAGTTTCGGCACAGCCATTACGCTAACAGCTGCCGATAATCTTGGGTGGTATGTTCACAACTAAACCATTAAAAACTTGTGTATAGTACTTCCTCCATCCCATAATATAAGAGTGAATTATGAGACGGAGGGAGTACTAGACTACTATGACTTCGAGTACTCGTCTAAGTAAAGAAAGCCATGCACGACAAGCAACTGCTTTATGCATTCATTACCAACTGTAAAAGAATGTTCGGGATCAGGCCCGGCTTGTCAACTTTGAATGGCTCTTTCATTTCCCTGGTCAGGGCATCTCTGACTCAATCCCTTAAAGCGGACACCCTAAACGTTCGTGGACGCGCCAACGAACATTGATAGAGAGTGGGTCATCCAACTCTATACCTGAAATATTCACTTTTATTAAAAAATTCCGCCAAATAGCTATTAGTAGCGGTCACATTTTACATCGATTTAGTGGCTTCCATCAAATATTGTGACTACTAATCCATGGATTAGTAGCTTCCACCAAATACTTGAAGAAAGGCTTCCTCTCAGGCCTTATTCGGTTTGGAGGATTTTTATAAAAAAAACATAGGAACAGGGATTCCGTAGGAAATTTTTCTGTAAATGCATTCGGTTTGTAGGAAACGCGTATGGAAATTTTGTAGGAATACTATTCATTTTCTATGTTTTTGAAGGAAGATACACATCTACTCAAAGCTCATTTTGTGCGTAGGAACAAGCAAGGCAATTCCTTAGAATGACAAGTGCCATCCTATCAAATTCCTATACTACTCTTAATTCCTACATTTTGGTTTCCTCCAAATCGAATGAGGCCTCAATATGATGCTAATGCATGGGTTATGTAGTTTCCACGAAACACTTCGAGAAAAAAAGTGGCTTCCGCCAAAACATACTAGGGGCTTTCAAAGCGTTCCGCCAAAACATGCTTGACTCAGTATGATACCAATGCATGGATTAAGTAGCTTCCGCCAAACACTTGAGGGAAACAAAGAAACAAAGTGGCTTCCGACAAAACATGCTAGGGGCTATCAAATCCTTTCGCCAAAACATGCTAGGGGCTTTCAAATCCTTCCGCCAAAACGCCAGTATGATACTAATGCATGGATTAAGTAGCTTCCGCCAAACACTTGAAGAAGAAGAAAAGTGGCTTCGGAGCTAGGACCTTTCAAAGCCTTCCGCCAAAACGCCAAGCATGCCTTCAAAAAAAGCCAACAACTGCCTTCTGCCATCCGGGCGGAAAGAAGAAAGGGGTACATGGTGGCTTTTGATTGATCAGACAAATGTTCGGACTACTGCAAACCTTCCTTATGATTGCTTTCGGTTTGCAGAAATTAAAATATGTGGACCAGTCTGCGGGCGTTTGTGGCATTGGATTGGATGGCAAAAAACGTCCGAACACCTTGGTCCGGATGCTTGCGGACGATTTCATGGATGACGTTGGAGATGCCCTCATTGCTATTGTTCCTGGACGCCAGCATGACACAAGCAAACTCGAAATTAAACTGATGAACATGTGGACGCACAGTTAACTTCCTAGTTGGCTACTCCTTTCTTGAGCACATTGTCATGTCACGCCTAGTTTGGCTTGCAAAGCCAAAACTTTCCCCGGCATGTGCCTACGCGGCCCAGCATCTAGCTTGCAAATCCAAGCCAACGCAAGTTCACATGAAAGTAGAAAGGCTCTCCCCATCAACCCATCAAGACCACTACAACGACCATACCCCAAATACAGACATAGAAAAAACGAATAATTGTGGACTTGCTCGTACCCGAAGCACCCACTACCCAAAAAGGGACACAAAGGCCGGTAGTGTTAGGCATCGGCCCATGCAGCAGCGGCTGCCGCCGTCACATCGCCGGTGGACCAAGACCGTCTCCTACCTGGCCACGCCCCCGGCCACTTGTTCGTCCCCGTCCGAATCAAAATCCATGTGGACGAGCCGCCATCACACACCGAACGCTCAACTCCACAGTGCTCTGCAGAGACAACATTAAAAACCAGCACGAAAAGGAGGTCAAGGTCACACACTGTGCGCAGATGAGAGCAGAGGAAAAGCACTGTGCTAGATTGACCGCCCGTGACTCCGGCGAGCTCCCGACGGTCTCTGCGCGCCGCCTGTCCAAGATCCGCCTGAGAAGAAGCAGAAGATGCAACTGAAAAGGTAAAAAGTGAAAGTAGAATTAGATAAGCTCATGTGCTAATCTGGTGGCGATGATAAGCGCTGTGCTGCGCTGAAAAGCTGAGTTAAAAGTGAGGGCTGGCCTTGTGCTTATCATGTGTCCTGGGGCAAGTGGATAAGGATGCCTTATCAGAAAAAAAGAATTCAAGGGAAAATATCTAGAATGGCATCTCTGTTAGTTTTCAAGGAAAATAGCGAGTACAATGAAAAAACAGCTAGACGCAGAACGAACACAAATATTCGTAATTGATTAGCTGTGAAGGTTGGTTCCAAAAATATATACTACTGGTACTAAAAGAATTACTCGTTGGGAAGGTTAATTGGTGGTTCCTGAATTTTGGTGGACTGATCTAGATGGTCGTTTGGTCGAACGCCATGCAATGCAATCTTGTGGAGCTGGGTGAGCATGCAATGGTTTTCAGCAGTGGTCCTGCAGAATAGACCGGTGCCTGGTGCTGACTCCACACGTCTAAATTCAAGGAGCCGAGGCTTGGTGTGTAATCTAGGTGGTTAGATGATCGATTGTTAATTCCACCAGCAATCATAATTAGTAACTTAGTGCATGATTGAATCACTGTCTTTTCAGAGATTTTTTTTGCTAAAAACAAAGACAGCTGCATGATAGCACTCCTCCCAGTTGCATGTAAAAGCTTGGTTGCGGGTTAGCGGGTCATCGTACCGGCCTATCGTTATTTGCTAGTACTCTCCTCCATTTTTATTTACTCTGCATATTATAGTTGACTAAAGTCAAACTTCATAAAGTTTGACCAAGTTTATAGGAAAGAATATAAATATTTACGATAACAAATCTATATGATGCGAAAGTACGTTCAATAATGAATCTAATGGTATTGATTTGTTATTGTACATGTTAATATTTTTGTCTATAAACTTTGTCAAAGTTTATAAAGCTTGACTTTGAACAAAGCTAATATGCGAAATAAATAAAAACAGAGGGATTATATAAGTTTTAGTTTCATGCTGAGCGCAGATTAACAACTCGGTTGTGTATACACACACAAACTCATATTTTTCGCCATTAGTAATGCGGGATTGAAGGAAATGATGCAACTTCTATTATTGGAAATAGCCATGAGATGTTGAAATTTCATAGTATGCGGTTTGTCTTATTTTAATACAGTTCAACAGATATAAAAAACAAAAACAAAATGCAATTCCGGGACCATGACCTTGGTTGTACTAGATCGTAGTGAAGCATCCACAATGGTCCCATGGGCATGAATTAGCGTAAACGTGGCCTCTTATTGTTGCTCATTAAGATGTCATGGGGCTACTCCCCACACTAGCTCCGGTGCGGAGTTACAATACTCAATGTGGTGTCAATTGGCACCCAAATTCTCTGGTGCCAACAATATGAATTTTGACCAAGCGAGCAATTAAACACGGCATCTTAATCAGCAACAACCAGAGGCCATGTTTAGAACTTGTATAGTCTCTTTTGCGCATTTGTTATTCATCCATTGACTGAAATTTGGATTTGTTTCAGTTTATTTGGCGACACAGGGACGCCATGACGAGTGTCAGTGAGGCGCGGGGACGTAGGCGATGCCGATCTAGGAGCGACCCCGGAGCAGGTGACGACACGACAACGGTGTAGCTGGTGGACGGTATGAGAAGGAAGTCGTGAGGGGAAAGAACTGGTCGGAGGAGGAAGAAGCACTTCCAACCGTTCTATTAAATCGGCTGATTTTAAATCATTTTCAGCCAAATGATGGATAGGTCGCCCCTATCTTTTGAAAGCGGAGCGGATATTTGGAGCCTAACATGGCTATTTGGGTGCCTGGTTAAATATGTTCATGCACTTTTCTTTTGTTTACTTATCCTTTTGTTTAGTAAAAAAATTACATATGGAAATTCATCTATTGCCTCTCTCAAACAAAAATATGGATCAATGTCTGGAATTTAGTAGAAAGTATATGTTATACAAATTTTGAAAAAAATCATGCATGCGGATATAGAAGAACTTGTCCTACTAGCTGTTGGTAAACAACTAATATACCCATTTGCAACTTGTGCATGAATCACATTACTAATTGTTACAATAGTATACAGTATAAATTTCACAACTTACTATGTAAACGATATTTTGTGATTTTCGCACAACTCGCGAATAATCATATTTTTCTCGCTACTTAAAATGTGTGAATTTTCAAGGTTTTTGAGAAGCAGGTGTCATATATAAGCTATCCTTATTGTCCTAGATCCACCTTCTATCTCACCGGCCCTGTTTCTTTCCTCACCCCTACTATCTTTTTGAAGTAGAGAGCCATACAGACCAGCTTTTCCAAAATTTGGTGAAATGTATAAATTATTATACTACAAAATACAAAAAAACTGCATGTGATAAAGAATAATTTGCCCAAGTATTTTTTTGAAAAGAATATGTCCATTTGTGAGTCGTTCACAAATCACAAAACGAGTTGTTTTTTTAACATTGAATGCATGCAGGCATACCCTACCCTCTATGAGCATCTCCGAGACACTGACGCGACACAACTTGTTAATTGGATGAAGTCAACATAGTTGTCACGTAGTCGATGGGAACGTCTTCTTCCATTGAAGGAACATCGTTGAAAAACCTGAAATAAATGTAAGAAAATACGGACAGTAGTGCAAGTCTGGGACTTGAACATTGGTGGACTGGTCTCACCATAAAGAATCTAACCATTTGAGCTACCCTCAGTTCATCAAGACAAGATGTTATAGAGGCAAATGTCTTAACTACATAACTTATTACGAAAGAAGTAATCTTGTGATTTATGCAGAACTGGCAATTAATTGACCTTATCTCGATACCCCCAAAATGCGAGTTTTCTATGTTTTGAAAAGCAAAACCACACACAAACTCTTGTTCAGATGAGTATATCTCCCCTCCCAACCCCCCTTGATCCCTTCCTAGTTGAGGAAGTCGCACCTTGCAAAACAAGATTGGTGAATAAGCACTGCATTAAGTATTCCATGTGGGAAGCTTGCACTAGGGCCTAAACTATTCCCATGCGCCAGGTAGCTGCCATTGACATTGATCATGGAATACCTAATCAACGTTTTATCGTTTCATCCCCACTACTTTTCTTTTGAGAATGTTGTTATCATCTCCCCCTGAATGAACCACACATTGTTAAACAAACACACGCACACATAAAAAAAAGCCCATCTTTAACGGCTCCCTAAATTGCCCTCCATCAATTTATTTATTATTACAGCCGGTAGTTAAATCCTCCACTGTAAATAAAATTCGTCCTGCTCCTACCAAAAAGAGGCCGTTTACCAGCTTCCTCTTGGACAAGCCAAAGCCAAACCCAAAGTTTCTTCTTCTCCGGTAAAAGCATCTTTTTCCCCCCTCTTTGTGATGAAAAGAGCACAATAAATCCAGCCAAAAAAGATGCCGCTGCCGCCGCAATGATTAGTCCGGTGGCATTTGCGGCTTGCCACTCTCGCCTGGCGTTGCGTTTGCGTGGTGTTTTTGTGGACGACGGCGTCGTCGTCGCCAGCCAGCCTCGTCCACCTCTTCCTCCTCCTTGTGGCTCTCGTCTTCCTCCCCCCGCGTTGCCCTCGGAAAAAATCCATCCTTTCTGCCCCGGAAATTTAGTCCCCTCCTATTTATGACCCGCCCATCTCTCCCGCGGAGGCGGCCCTGAAAATCCCCCCTTGCTCCCCCTGAATCGGCTTCTTGGTTCCCCCGTCGATTTCCTCCTCCCTCTCCCGCGTTCTTGATCCGAAGGCGCGTGTGTTTTCTGGGCAATTTCCGGCATCAGATTGTCAATTGGATCCATTTCGATCCGTTCCTGGTCTTCTTGAACCGAGCGGCGGGCTCCGTGATTGGTTCTTGTGTCGCCCTGGAGCATTCTCGCGCGAGACCAAGATGCTCTACTTGAAGCAGCCGCAGAGGAGCTAGCTGAACCACGCGGAGTCTCCGTTTGCTTGCTCTGAATTTCTCAGGCTCGGATTCGTTCTGGCCCTCTTGTATGCCTGCGTGTTGATCTGAATTTCTGATCCGATGGAGGCCATGAGAGGCGGCAAATTCCTCCAGAAGTTCCGGCTCTACGAAACCAGATCGGTGAGCATCTCTTGCAAATTTTGTTTACCTAGTCCCTTGATTTGGTTTTTGCCTTGAACTGGATTGTATCCGTAGCTTCCTTGGACATGGCAATCTTTGTGTCAGTCAACCTCGTGTGTTTCTGTTATAATGGGGGCCTGTGTTTGTTTGTTTGTTTGTTCATGGTTGATTGGATTATTGGGTCATTTATGCTTGCACTGTGGGGCGGATCTACTGTATGATTGGTTCGGTCCGATTTGATTATAGGAAAGGGAAGGGTGAAAGGCTGCAAAAAGGTGAGGGGAGATCCTTCTTTTTGTTTCTTTTACAGGGGAGGGAAGACTCTGTTCCTTTTTGTTGCTCCCTGCAATTGTGTCACGCAGATTAATTATTTGCTGGTCGATCTTGTTTAATGATGATGTAATGTCGTGGTGTTTGCCTTCTGGCTTGGCGATTGCCCTGCTGATGCAGAAAATTAAACTTTCTGGCTTTCAGCTGACCTTGTTGCGTATATGTGTAATGATTCTCAGATATTCATAATTCAGAAGCCAACATTTAGCTACTGGTCGTTAGTACAGAACAATAGAAGCTATGTAACTGTCATCCTTCGAGCACCGTTTCTTTGATTTACTAGAAGTGAGGCCTGATGTCAAAAGTTCTCTGTGCGTTCTAGCTCAAATTCTGTCGTGCTAAATATTTGTTTGATATTTTGGTGCAGAAATTTTATCTTGTCGGAAGAGACAAGAGCAGGGCTCTTTGGAGGGTGCTAAAGATTGACCGGTTGGAGTCTACTGATTTAGGTATCCAGGAGGATCCTACTAGTTACACAGAGAATGAATGTCAAGAACTACTTTGGCGAATTCATGAGGGAAATAGGTTGACTGGTGGGCTGAAATTTGTCACAAAATGCTACGGAATAATTGGTATTTCAACATGAACTGAGATTCATAGAGTATATCAATCAAAATGTTGTAGCTGTTCAAATTATAACATTTACCACTTCTGTGCTTCTTCAGGTTTTATGAAGTTTCTTGGTCCTTACTACATGGTTATAATTACCAGGAGAAGAAAAGTTGGCACAATCTGTGGCCATGATATTTATTCAATTGGCAAGAGTGAAATGATCGCAATTCCATGTCCTATAGTCTGCCCCAATGTGGCTAATTCTAGGGATGAGAACAGGTCTTTCATTGTTTCATTCTGTAGATATTGTGTATTGCCTGTTGTAATTCCATCGCTGGTTCTTAACAATATCAAAATCACCAGCTTGCTTCCTTTTGTATCTGGAGTCTTGGATATTGATTTGCTATTCATTCATGTTACTTTAGGCCCCTTTCTTTTCCAAATATTCCAGTTCATTTTGGTGCTACATTGTGATCAGACAATGTGCATTGTTGGTGGTGGCGTCTATTTTATTTTATTGTACTGTTTTGTACTGCATTATTTTCAGATAAGTTTTCCGGCGTGTATTCATATTTTTAGTTTCCATTTGGTCCAGCAATGGTGTAATATTTCTTTTGGTGCATTTAATGTTATTTTGTCTATATAAGTATAAAATCTGCTTGTTGATAATAATATGTATCCAGCTTATATGGTCAGTACATCATGCCCATTCTTGCAGTACTGAGATTTGTGTATGGATGGTCAGAGGTATATAGAATTGTTTTGAATTTCTTTGCTCCCATAGTATTATACTTATACTATTATAAATGTACTTTAAATATATTCTTGCTAATGTTCTTTTGATTGTTATTGTCTGCACATATTAATGTTTTTATTGCCCACCTTTTGTAGATATAAACGTCTCCTTTGCTCGGTCGATCTTACGAAGGACTTCTTCTTCAGCTACTCTTACAACATCATGCGCAGTCTTCAGAAGAACATAAATGACAAAAATACTGGACATGTTGTTTATGAAACAATGTTTGTATGGAATGAATTTTTGACACGAGCAATGCGGAACCATCTCAAGAATACCGATTGGACAGTGGCCTTGGTCCATGGATTTTTTAAACAGGTATACTCTTCCGTGACACAAAGTCTTTTGGCGCTACATTATTTTTAATTTCCATCATCTTCAATTATTGATCTTACCGGTATCATCTATTCATCACGGAAGACCACAAGGGCTCCTGCTAACTCAATACCATCGTACTAACGTATGCGTTTTACTGCACATTTAATGACCTGACATGTAGTGAATGCTTGAAATAAAGGGTTTGCAAACGCATGGCTTTGTATAACCTGCTGACATTTTTCAGTTTGAGCTGCTTGCGGCTTTCGCGAGTTGAAACATTTGCTTGTAAGTGTCAGCAGACTGTTCCTGCTTTTTTTCAGTTTCCATCTTTTGTATGTTCCTGGTGCATAGTAGTGTACTGCACTGTCATCATTGAATTGCTATTTATAGCTTAAATGTCTGTTAGCAAGCATTGAGCACAATCCCTTGTTCCTTGTGCAAGACCTCATTATGCCAGTATTTATTATATTTATGAGTGTAATTAAGAACTAATAGTAATCTCTTATTATTGCTATTCGGGTTGAAATGACGTTATGCTAGTAGTGTTTTTGTCTTTGCAAGGCTTACATGCTAGTAGTGTGTTTCATCTGTTCATGTACTATACGAAGATAAGCTAATAGATATATATATTCGTGTGTTCAGTCGAAGCTGTCATTATCTGGGAAGGATTTCTGGTTGACACTTATAGCCAGACGCTCACGTCATTTTGCTGGAACCAGGTTCGTGTTACAAGTATTTGAGCTTTTCTGTAGTCAAAGCTCACCTTTATATTTATCTCACAAATGTATTTATTTTTATCATTCTGAAATATAGATTCATGAAACGAGGTGTTAATGAAAAGGGTAGGGTTGCCAATGATGTTGAGACTGAACAGATTGTTTTTGAAGACACACCTGATGACATCCCAAGTCAAATAACTTCTGTTGTACAACATAGAGGATCAATACCTCTTGTCTGGTTTCAGGAAACTTCAAGACTTAATATTAGGCCAGAAATCACGTGTAAGTTATGTACCGTTAGTCTGTTATGAATTTGCAGATCTGTAGACTTCTCTGATAATCCTTGCCACCTGCAGTAAAATCCGATGTGGACTACAAGGCCACCCGCCTTCATTTCGAAAACCTTGTTCTTAGATACGGGAACCCTATAGTCATCTTAAACTTAATCAAGGTGAGTGTAATTGTTTAACGTAATTTTCATCTATTGATTTAATGGTCAGCTTGATAGCTGTTGGGATCCTTTCTGAATACTCCCTTTTGGATTGCTTGTATATCTCTCAGACTCGTGAGAAGAAGCCTCGTGAATCTTTGCTCCGTGCAGAATTTGCAAAGGCTATCCATTACATAAATAAGGGGTTACCGGATGACAAACGTCTTAAGTTTTTACACATGGATCTGAGTAAGCTATCTCGAAGGTAATCTATTGTATTACAAGAGGATATTCTATCTGAGCTTGCTCCTGTAAGAACCTGTTGGTTATGCGTGAAGTACGTGCTAACGATATTAATCTTCATGCCATCTGCAGGAAAGGCACCAATGTGCTTGGACTGTTAAACAAGGTAGCATCAGATGTGTTGGAACTAACGGACCTCCTCCATTGCGAGATAACTACAGCATCAAAACCTTTGGATGCTTCAAGGTAATTTGTATACCTACTAAGGAACTTGCAATTGCTTAAGAATCGATAAGTTTGATTTAGCAAATCCATGAAATGAGCCCTCCAGCAAATAAACTACAATATGTTCTAAATGTTTGACCATATATCTACATGGCTTTATATACTTCACACAGAAGGAACCATCCGATATTATTTGTATTAAAATAGTCTTGCATAGTATATATGTGGTCAGTGTTAGTTCACAACATGGGTAAACATCCGTATGAGAGGAGAACATGGCCATGTGAAAAGAGAGCACTGATTTGGAGAGGAACAGATGTAGTACAGCTGGTCAGATAAGAGATGATTGGCAGGGACTTGCTTACTAGAAGACTTTGTTAGTCCATTGCTTAAACTCAAAGATAGCTGCCACACCTTTCCTATCGGAATTGATTTTGACATGCGTATCTAAAACAAATATGTACTCTAGTGCAGACAAAATGGAAACTACTTACCCAAAGGAAACATATCAACCTAATGTGCAAGTAATGGACTTCCTGCTGGCTTTCTGCTGGCAGTACTAATGGTTATCTTTTACATGTTTTGCAGTGGACAAGGGTCATGTGACATCAAAATCAATGATGATTTCTGCGCAGCTACAATGGTACCTCTTTTACTACAGAAGGGTGTCCTCAGGACAAACTGCATAGACTGCTTAGACCGCACAAATGTTGCACAGTTTGCATATGGATTAGCTGCTTTAGGGCGTCAACTTCATGTGTTGAAGCTCACTGAAGAACCTAAAATTGATCTGCATGATCCTTTGGCCGATGATCTGATGGATTTCTATGAAAGGATGGGTGATACATTAGCCATCCAGTACGGTGGTTCTGCTGCTCACAACAAGGTTAGCTTCTTGTTATATCTGTGACTCCTGAGGAACATAATCTGCATAACACAACTCTTGAAATTGCGTTTTATAGAACTAAAATTTAGTATGCATACTCTGAAGGTGTGCAGTTGTGTACTACTACTACACACTCCGTCCCATAATGTAAGACGTTTTCTGACACTACACTAGTGTAAAAAAATGTCTTACATTATGGGACGGAGGGAGTACTGTTTTAATGTATTCTTTACCACCTCTGGAGTAGTTATAATTTCCCAGAGTAGTTCTATACTTCTAATTGCCACACCACTATTCCTTTTTTCTATCATTTGATTTATACATTTATTTTCCTTTCTCTGTTGTTGTGTTCGGCTATTTAGCCACATGTTTAAGTCAAATAAACATTAAGGCTACCTGTCACCTGAAAATAGGACTCTGAAAGAGCAGTTGCTAACTATCATCATGTGTCAGGTCTGTCATTCTTGTCATTTTAGGAAAGGTCATGCGCACCAGGACAGTTGATACCTAATATGAAACGTTTGTTCTCACAGGTCTTCCTATGATTAAATGAACTTCCTAAATCAATTTGTACACGTGGCTTTGCCCTTTGGAAACAAGTTTAGCAGTAGAGGTTGTTAATAGGGCGAGGACATCTGCCACCCAAGCATGCTGAGTGTATTTATGATCTATCTTGAGTGTTTGCATCTAAAATTTTTGTGACTAAAATAACAGGTATTTCTTACTGATTATAGTTTTTGAGAAAAACCCTATAGTTGATTCTTATTTTAAGTGTTTGCTGTTGTAATCTTGAACATTTTTATTTCAGAATGATTCGAGTCTTGTTGGTAGGCAGTGTTCAGTAGTTAACACAAATCCAACTTAGTATTTTGAATGATCAGTCTAACTTTTCCATTGTAACATGCTACAGATCTTCTGTGAGCAAAGAGGACAGTGGAAGGCAGCAACCCAATCCCAGGAGTTCCTTCGAACCCTTCAGCGTTACTACAATAATGCGTACACAGATCCTGAGAAGCAGGATGCTATAAATGTGTAAGCTTCTTCATGTCTGCAAAAATATCACTCTGACAAAACCAATGGAAATTGGAAAATGCTGACATTTGTCTTATAGTTCCACATAAGATTTATATGTTGTGTTTTTTTTTGAAACGCAGATTCTTGGGTCATTTTCAGCCTCAACAAGGCAAACCACCTCTTTGGAAGTTGGACTCAGATCAGCATTACAATATCGGCCGGCAGGGAACTTTAAGTGAAGAAACTGGAAGGTGCTGATATAAACTCTTCCATTAACAACAACATTGCTTGATGAGCTGGTCTCGAACATATTCTTTACACCATTAGCTTTTACTTGGATACTTTTCTTGGCTTTAATCAGATGGTATATCAAGTAGAAATTGTTAGATATTGTAACTTGATCCATTCCCTCGTTCCATCGGCTGAAGGCCAATATGAGTCCTACTACAGTACAACTATCTCTAACAAAAATGTCATTGTTGCTCCCTCTTGGTCTATGTAATACGTGTGAAAAAGTTGTCACCAATCAAGAAATACCAAACTTGTTTCTGGAGCTGCAAGTTCATAGGGCTCTGATACCCTGGAGTAACAAGAATTAGGTGTTTTTACATGCATCTTTCATTACAGATAATTATGTTTGGATGTTCCAACAGAGTAAATTCTGGTGACCGTTAATAAAATATGATACTGGAGAACCTAACTTGATGTTCAGTTCTTACATAATGATGGATTACTGAAACAATCTAGAATCAATTAGTTTGTCGTTGTTCTTCAATCAAGTTTACATGCATATATTAGTAAATGAGACGTTTCATATCAGCAGATTCATAAAGAGGTCGCTCTCGGATGGAAATATTCTATGTGAAAACAGTGCACCCGTGTCTGATCGTAATGTCGGCGAAAACAACACTGCGAACTCAGAATTACTGCCCGTGCAACAGCTGGATGATATTAGAGAGCCTACTGATTCTGCACCAGAGATCTATATGTGTGAAACAAACCCATGCCCCAGGTGTGTTAAACCTTGTTCAATCTTTTTTATCTTTTGCGGAGAAATCCTTGTTAAAATTGGACCCTGGAGAACTTCAGCTTGTCCATGAGTGCAGCACGACTAACTTCTTCTTTTTGTTATGTTTAGTGCAAAATATAGCACAATGCCTGGAAGACACTCCATTTCAGAGGAACGGCAGAGTTACTTGAAAAGATTAGGTTACCCGGAGTTGCATTCTTCAAATTTTCTCGATCTTGATTTGTTATCTTCTTCAGGAAATTCTTGTGATGAAGAAGCTTTTGAGAGGTACTATATACTGCTGCCAGTTTACATTTTTTCTCATTTGTTACGTTCACATCACCTTGATCTCTTACCAAGGTTGATAATGTGATGCTACTCCAACCATTGTGAGGGTTAAAATTAGAAATTAAGAAGGTTCCTCAAAGTTTCAAACTATCATTTACAGGTCATCGATCATCCATTCACCTTTGGATGGTATCAGTGTTGGATCTACTACTACTTACAGTGAGCCAGGACACAATGATGAGGTCAGCTTGTCTTTCTAACCTTTTTTCGCTGTGAAAAGCTTAGGTCCATCAGGATCTATGATATGATAGTACACCCCACTCGGCTTAACCTTGAGATGGGTTTCCCTGATCCGAATTTTATACGGTTCAGATTTTAATCTATATATTCATCAGTGTTAGAACCTGTCTCCCTTATTAACAGGGAAGGGATGACACCGACCTGTCGCGCTCAAGCAGCCAGCTGTCAGACTCCCGCGACTATTCTGACCGTTTTGCTCAGTGGGTGGCTAATGGAGGCATGCTTTGCTACTAATGCTAAAGAATTTGTCCTGGTGGCATCCTCATATAATTTTCACCGCAGCACGAAAGCTTGACAGCTAGAACAAAGGAAAGAGCTCAAGAACAAGGAGCGACATGCATGCACAGGGCCGGCATGCGCCGAGGCTGCTGCGAGAGAAGAAGAATCGGCACGAATTGCTCGGCGGATTGAGGCTCTAACGTGGTAACTCTGTTGAGGAATGAATGCAGATGATGGTGGCTTGTGGCTTGGTTTTGTTTGGACATGATTGGAGTGCTATGGTGAAGAATTGACCGTAGTGAAGGGAAAGGCAATGAATGATAGGCAAAGGCAAACATATCTATCTGATTCTTTTCAAGGGTTAGCTTAGCTAGACATCTTATGTTTTTTGTCCACCTTTAGAGAAAAAATACCAAAAAAACACATGGAAAATGATAAAAAAGGACTTCTCCTGTAAATATATATGGTACAGATATATATGCTGCTCACATACGTTTTGGACGGCGGTTTATGTGTATATGTTTGTAACACAGGATCTCACAGAAAACGGGTTCGGAAGAAAATTTATGCGCTTCAATTGAAGTGTCTACTAGGTGTGCTCTCATTTTTGAATTAGAAACAACTAGTTATGCTACCTAGTTGCATATGTCTATACATCTAGAACTTTTTTGAGTGGCCGGCTATACATCTAGATGTGTCCTAATTATTGCACATCTAAAGGCATCTCCAACACTGACCCACAAATTTATTTCTGCATCTGTCTGCGGACATGGATGCGGGAGCCTGGCCATCCAAAGCTATCTACACACACTGGTCTTAATTTTTTTAGGTCTGCATGCTTAGATAGCCGCATATATAGCTAGAATAGTTTAAACTAGAACGGTTGAGCGTGCTTTGCTGCGCCGTTGATGTTATTGGATTATTATAATTTATTTACTCTATTTATTTCAAAATATAAGGTGTATTAGTTTTTGAAAAGTCAAACCTCTTTAAGTTTGACCACATTTGTGTAGAAATATATGAATATCCATAATATCAAATCTTTTTTTAGATTCATCATGAAATGAATTTTCATATTTTATTTATCTAATATTGTGGATGTCGATATTTTTGGTTCTGAACTTGGTCAAAATTAAAGAAATTTGTCTTTTCAATAAGTTAATACAACTTATATTTTAGAACGAAGTGAGTATTTGGATTGGTTAATGGGGAGGATGATAGTGTTTTTTTATTCATATAAAGTGATGTTTTGGCAGGTTTTTCGTGACGTGATTTTGTGTTGTCTGCTAATCAACTCATACTTATGTTGGAAAATTTTCTGCGATGGTGCTGCATGTACTATATTGGTGCGGAGTATCAAATTTTGAGTCTTCTTTTTTCTAGATGATGAGAGGGTGTGTGTGGTTGATATGTTTTTATCGGCCTGCTGTTTTCGATTGATTCGAAAAATTGTTGATCCAGTCAAAATCATGAACCAAATCCAATTGAATATCTCAATGCAATGAGAGAGCTTCAAAATTAGAGAGCATAGCGAATTAAAAGAATCGAGTGAGAGATTGTTGACCCGATCAAAATTGGCGACACAATTCCAAATTGATGACCTCAATTGAATGAGAGGCCTCCATTCCTAGGGAGCTTAGTGGTATAGTATATGTGTTCAAATGCTCAAATAGCCACATATATAGCTAGAATAGTTTAAATGTGTTCAAATGCAGCAGTAGTTCTAGTTTAAATAAATTCAAATATTACACTCCAACATCGTTGTCCCCTTTGACCACCCACAAATGCTCAATCGAATCTTCCTTCAGTTGCTCGATGCCGAATTTGTTGATGTATTTAAACAAACTCTTTGAATGTGGTCAGATTCTGGTCTGAAAGTTTGATAAGATCGTCCATGTTATCAAATTCAAGACTTGCGACAGTATCGACACCCTCATCCTCCATGATCATGTTGTGCATGATCACACAATATGTCATCACTTCTCACAAGGTCTCCGGATCCCATTGTTTAGTAGGTCCACGAACAACTGTAAAACGTGCCTGTAGAACTTCAAATCCCCTATCAACATCCTTTCTTACTGCTTCTTGTCTTTGGACAAAGTTAGATTTTTTTCTGTCGAACTGGGTTAGAGATGGTGTTCACAAAGATAGCCCACGGAGGATAGATACCATCAACCAGATAGTAGCCAATGTTGTACTCATGCCCATTGATAGTATAGTGGCAAGGAGGAGCTTTCCTTCAGTCAGCCTAGCAAACAATGGCGATTGCTGTAGCACATTGATGTTATTGTGAGACCCGGGCATGCGAAATAAAGCATGCTAAATCCAAAGATCATGTGATGCAACTGCTTCAAGAATGACGGTGGGCTTCTTACCATGACCCTTATATTGCCCTTGTAAAGCTTTTGGGCAAAATTTTCCATTTTCAATGCATGCAGTCAAGAGATTCGAGCAAACTTGGCCACCCTCTTGCTTCCGAGATTGCCAAGAGCCTCTCAGTGTCTACGACAGTTGGTTCTCTAAGGTACAGAGGTCCAAACACCTCGACCACGACAGTTGCAAACCTGACCATGGCATCTCCGTATCTGCTCTCGGACATCCCTAGGTACTCGTCCCACGAATCAGTGGCCATGCCATATCCAATCATCCGCAGTGTGGCCGTGTACTTCTGGTAACCAGAGAACCCAATCCGTCCCACATGTGCTTCTTCAAGATAAAGTAGTCATCAAAGGACCGGACGCCATGGTAGAGACGATCAAAGAAATTTTTGCACATCTGAAAGCGCCGCTGAAAATTGTCAACGAAGAGGGCATTGAATGAAAATTAGTCGTCCGTCAGCGTCAAATGGTCGTTGATGTCTACTACACAATTTATTCTTGTAGACTCGTGTTGGGCCTCCAAGCGCATAGTTTTTTAGGATAGTAGCAATTTTCCCTCAAGTGGATGACCTAAGGTTTATCAATCCATGAGAGGTGTAGGATGAAGATATTCTCTCTCAAACAACCCTGCAATCAAATACAAGAAATCTCTTGTGTCCTCAACACACCCAATACAATGGCAAATTTGTATAGGTGCACTAGTTCGGTGAAGAGATGGTGATACAAGTGCAGTATGTATAGTAGATATAAGTTTTTGTAATATGAAAATAAAAAACCCAGCAAGGTAGCAATTGATAAAAGTGAGCACAAACGCTATTACAATGCTTAGAAACAAGGCCCAGGGTTCATACTTTCACTAGTGCAGTCTCTCAATAGTGCTAACATAATTGAAGCATATAACAATCCCTCAATGTGTGACAAAGAGTCACTCCAAAGTTCTTATCAAGCGAAGAACATAAGATGCAATTGTTTGTATGGTACGAAACCACCTCAAAGTTATCCTTTCCGATCAATCTATCGAGCTATTCCTATAAGTGTCACAAACAACCATAGAGTTCGTACTAAAATAACACCATATGATACACATCAACCAACTCTAATGTCACCTAGATACTCCAATGTCACCACAAGTATCCATGAGTTGATTATACGATATGCATCAAACAACTTCAGATTCATAATATTCAATCCAACACAAAGAACTTCAAAGAGTGCTCCGAGATTTCTACCAGAGAAAGTAGGAAAAAAACATGCATCAACCCCTATGCATAGATTACCCCAATGCCACCTTAGGAATCCGCGAGTTGAGTGCCAAAACATACAACAAATGAATCGACATAATACTCCATTGTCACCACAGGTATTCATATGCAAGACATACACTACTGCAGGTTGCTGCTAATGCGACACTACAATCAGAGACCCTTTGACAAAACTGTGTACGATGCATTAATCGCAAACGGTGATGTAAAAACCCGTCAAAAAAGACGCAAAACGTTTGCGATGAATGATACATCAAACACGGTTCAAATTTTAGTTACGTGTGCGATGCTGGGCATATGGTTGATCCATACAAACCGTTTGCGATGAGACAGAACAACAGAAACGGGCAGCCAGATCAATGTGTGTGCGATATACGGCACACAGTTCGATCCGATGAACCATTTGCGATGATCGAGGTGACCAAAAATGATTCGGCGTAACAAGATGTGTGTGATATCGGGCAAACAGGTCGGTAATCAGAATTGTGTGCGATCATTATAGACAACCCTGATATGTCTCCAACGTATCTACTTTTCCTAACGCTTTTCATCTTGTTTTGGACTCTAATTTGCATGATTTGAATGAAACTAACCCCGGACTGACGCTGTTTTCAGCAGAACTGCCATGGGTTTTTGTGCAGAAATAGAAGTTCTCGAGATGGAACGAAACTTTGCGAGGATTTTTTATATCAATAATAAGAATTTCTGGAGCCAAGACCTGCTGGAGAGGGGCACCTGGGTGGGCACAACCCACCAGGGCGCGCCCAGGTGGGTTGTCCCCACCTGGTGGCCCCGCAGACCCTGAAACCGACACTATAAAATCCTATTTTTTTCAGAAAAAATCAGGGAGAAAGAATTATCGCGATCCACGAGACGGAGCCGCCGCCACCTCCTGTTCTTCATCGGGAGGCCAGATCTGGAGTCCGTTTGAAACTTCGGAGAGGGGGATCTTCGTTCTTCGTCATCATCAACCCTTATCCATCGCCAATTCCATGATGCTCCCCACCGGGAGTGAGTAATTCCTTCCTAGGCTCGCTGGTCGGTGAGGAGTTGGATGAGATTCATCATGTAATCGAGTTAGTTTTGTTAGGGCTTGATCAATAGTATCTACTATGTTCTTAAATTGATGTTGCTATGACTTTGCCATGCTTAATGCTTGTCACTTTGGGCCCGGGTGCCATAATTTCAGATCTGAACCGTTTATGTTATCACCATTATATACATGTTCTAGATCCGATCTTGCAAGTTATAGTCACCTACTACTTGTTATGATCCGGCAACCCCGGAGTGACAACAACCGGGCCCACTCCCGGTGATGACCGTAGTTTGAGGAGTTCATGTATTCACTATGTGTTAATGCTTTGTTCCAGTTCTCTATTAAAAGGAGGCCTTAATATCCCTTAGTTTCCAATATGGACCCTGCTGCCACGGGAGGGTAGGACAAAAGATGTCATGCAAGTTCTTCCAATAAAGCACGTATGACTATTTACGGAATACATGCCTACATTATATCAATGAACTGGAGCTAGTGCCGTATCACCCTAGGTTATAACTATCTCATGATGAATATTATCCAACAGGTCACCGATCCAATGCCTACGGATTTTCCCATATTGTTTCTGCTAAGTTACTACTGCTATCATCACTGTTATACTTGCTACAAAATTACTGCTATCACTGTTACTGTTAGTATTGCTGTTGTCATTACTATCAAAACTATGAAACTACTTTGCTACTGATCATTTTGCTGCAGATAATTAATCTCCAGGTGTGGTTGAATTGACAACTTAGCTGCTAATACCTTCAAATATTCTTTGGCTCCCCTTGTGTCAAATCTATAAATTTGGGTTGAATACTCTACCCTCGAAAACTGTTGCGATCCCATATACTTGTGGGTTATCAAGACCTTTTTCTGGCGCCGTTGCCGGGGAGCATAGCTATATTTGTTGAGTCACTTGGGATTATTATCATATTATCACTATGAAGAATCTGAAGGATGCTAAGACTAAGATATTTCCCTCAAAGACGAGGGGAGGTAAGGAACTGCCATCCAGTTCTGCTATAGATTCACCTTCTGTTATGAGTAAACTTGCAACACCACCACATGCTATTAATTCTGACATGTCGCAAGTTATTGATGATGCTAGTTCTACTATGAATGATGCTTATGATGATGCTAGTACCTTGCTTGTTAATGATGATGTGCCACTTGGTGAATTTCTTGATAAACAAATTGCTAGAGTTATACAACATGATGTTGTTGAATCTGATGATGAGCTTGAAACTGAAACTCCTGAAACACCTACTAGAACTAGCCTTCCTAGATATGAATTGCCTAAGGTACTGAAAGGTTATGTTATGAGTGAGGAAACAACTAGAGTTATTCTTGCTTGCAATGATAGAGATGATCTAGAGAAATTACTATGCAAGTATAAAGAAAAATCTCTGAATGCTAGAATGAAATGTGATCCTAAGTTTGCTACTTCACCTATCTTTATTGATGATAAGGATTATGAATTCTCTGTCGACCTAGAGTTAATTACTTTGGTTGAATCTGATCCTTTCCATGGTTATGAAACTGAAACTGTTGTGGCACATCTTACGAAGTTGAATAACATAGCCACCCTTTTTACCCATGATGAGAAAACTCGCTATTACTTTATTCTCAAATTATTTCCGTTCTCATTAAAGGGTGATTTTAAATCTTGGTACAGTACTCTTGCTCCTGGTTGTGTGCGTAGTCCCCAGGATATGATTTATTACTTCTCTGAAAAATATTTTCCTGCTCATAAGAAACAACCTACCTTATAGGAAATATTTAACTTTGTGCAAATCAAAGAAAAGAGTCTCCCACAAGCTTGGGGGAGGCTTTGCCAATTACTTAATGCTTTGCCTGATCATCCTCTTAAGAAAAATGAAATACTTGATATCTTCTATAATGGACTAACCTATGCTTCTAGGGACTTCCTAGATAGTTGTGCTGGTTGTGTTTTTAGGGAACAAACTGTTGGACAAGCTGAAGAATTATTGAATAACATATTGAAAAATTATGATGATTGGACTATTCCTAAACCACCACCTAAACCCACTCCGAAGAAGAGGGGTATATTATATCTCAGTCCTAAAGATATGCAAGAGACAAAGAAATATATGAAGGAAAAAGGTATTAAAACTGAGGATGTTAAAAATTTACCTCCTATTGAAGAAATACACGGGCTTAATACACCACCATTGCCTAAGGTGGTAGAGATAAATTCTCTTATGAAGTTCAATGATAATGACAATCCTCACAATATGCATCCTAGCCAATACCTTTATGAGTTTGAAAATTATATTAGAAAACAAGATCACTTCAATGCAAATGTTATGAAACAATTGAAATACAATTCTGATATGATTGCTCGCTTGAGTGACTTGTTATTTTGAATTTCAAATGATGTTATAGGTGTTGGAAAGCATGCTTCTATGGTTCAAACTCAGTTAGAACAAGTTGCTAAATCTCAAAGAGAGTTGCTTGATGAAATGAATAACAATCACTACTGCAGGATGCTGCTAACGCGACACTACGATCAGAGACCCTTTGACGAAATTGTGTGCGATGCATTAATCACAAACGGAGATGTAAAAATACTGTCAAAAAGGTGCAAAATGTTTACGATGGCGGAACCATCAAACACGGTTCAGATTTTAGTTGCATGTGCGATTCAGGGCACACGGTTAACCCATTCGAACTATTTGTGATGAGGCAGAACAACAGAAACGGACAACCATATGAATGTGTGTGCGATATACGACATACAATTCGCTCCAATGAACCATTTGCTATTAGGGAGTGCAACATAAACGGTTAGCCAAATCAAGGTGTGTGTGATATAGGGCATACGGTTCACTCGGACGAACTGTTTTCGATTAGTGAACGCAACAGAAATAGTTCAACTTAACAAGATGTGTATGATAGGTGGCAAATAGCCGACTCGGATGAACTGTTTGCGATGAGAAATTACAACACAGACGGTTAATACAGTTAGTTCGTGTGCGATTCTGTGTATACAAAAAACTTTGAAAAATACAAACTAGTTGATTGCGGTGGCTAGGAGTATCGCACACGATGCGTCGGAACACTTGGAGTGAACGGCCGCAAGGGTGCTATGCTGATCATGGAGTACCAGAATACCATCGTCGGAAGGCCGCTAGCTCAGCCTTTTAGCTTATATTTAATTATAATTATATGCATATGTAGGTCGTGAGTTCTGAGCCTTGCCGCATTTATCATTTTAAATTATCCTAAATATGTAAGACAATTATTAAGAATTATTAACCATTGCCAATGTAACTTTGCCTCAACGGTGAGCAGAGCACGCACATGGACGCCAGAGCGGAGCGCGCGGCGGCCTCCTCAACGGTGAGCAACCACGTGGTCAACCTTCTTCCATCAATAAATTTTGACCTTGTTTCTCGTCACATTGCTGATTACAACACAATATGTAATTGCAAATCTGTTCACACCTATCAAACTAATATTTGTTCACACTTACTTAGCACTGGGCTATAAAAACTACCCACTCAAAAATTACTGCACAGTTCCTCTTCCCATCACCCACAAAACTGTTTTTTCTATCAAGTCGTTCCGCCATGACCGGTAGGAGGAGTTTAGGGTGGACATATAACTAGGCAGCAAAGACCAAGGCCGCGGAAGCACTAGAGAGGTCCTGTCGCGAAGCCGCAACCGTAGCAGAGATATCCCGGCGCGCCGCAGAGCCCTCGAACGAGCTCTCACGGGCACGCGAGGGCTCTCACAAGCGCATTCGCGGCGTCGGCCATCACGACGAGCCAGCGTTCCTGAAGTCCTTCGCCGGCGATGACGACATTCTCGCTGGCGTCACTACGTAGCAGGAGCTGGTCGACGACTTGATGAAGATGCTCAAGATCAGCGATGCCTTGGTTGACAAGGCGACCAACCTCGTCGAGAAACTCATGGGTGACAATGCGAAGCTCCTCAAGTTGGTCGCCGAGAAGGAGGAGGAGGCTGTTGGCTGGAAGATGCTACATGAGCAGAGCAGTGCCTCGGAGATGACTCTGAAAGTGGTCATCGAGGAACTGATAGGTGGCTTGAGGAAGCTCTGGATCGAGCGCGAGCAGGAGGTGGAGGAATCCACGGCTTCTTTCAAGCAAAGTCGTGAGGAATTGAAGAAGGAGCTAGAGGATTTCGCCACCCGGCGATCCATCGACGAGTAGAGACAGTAGCGACCCAGATCGTTGTCTATAATTTCCTTCTTCTCTTGCCCCCGTGTCTTCTGGGCTTTGCCGCATGTGGCATTTTAAATTATCCGGAATATGTAAGACAATTATTATCCGCGCCATTGTAAATTTGTCATCGTATTATTCGTTGCCATTTTATTTGTCGTCGTATTATCCATTGCCCTATGTGGCAATTTAAATTAGGGCGGAATATGAGTTGAAAACACGAAGAAAGCAAATGCTGCCATGAGATCATAAGCAAACATCCTACGTCCAGGTGCTTTAATTAACCCATTAATGGAGAAGTTGTGAGTGAGGCGGGCGGCGACTGGTGCATGGAGTTCAAAGAGCTCGCTTCCCGGTGAGCATGGGCGGCCTTGCTGCTTGCACGTGTCCCGTCGAGCCTGCGAGGTGGACATGATGCACGCGTCCAGTCGAGCCTGCACGGCGGACTGCTCGCACGTGTCCCGTCGAGCCTGCACGGCGGACTTCTCGCGCTCGTCCCGTCTAATCAAACAGCTGCACGCACACCACTGAGTATGGTTAAATTTCGACAGTTAATATAATACAACCGTTTGCAATATTAATGTGTCAGCTTTTTGTTTCAAAAAGGACTTCGTTGGCTACTAATGTGTGCGCCTCTTCTCAAACTGGACGATTTTTTTACCACGGCATATATGTGCCATGTCATGAAACCATGCCAAGTTTCATGTTTTTTGGGTGATTTTTTGATTTACTGGGATTTAAAAACCAAGATTCTCAATGTTTCAGGACGACGACAAGTTTGTAATTCATTCTCATTCCTTAAATGAGACCTAAACATGCACCCAATGACACATGTACGATTTCCCACCCATTTTGCTTCATTGGAGCATGTGGTTGTAGTTCAAATTTGAATTATAGACTACATTAAATTCATAGAAAACTTAGTAATTAGTAATATATATATATATATACAATGGCCAAACGAACCTTGAACAATTTCAAATTTCAGCCCGACACTCCTGTTATTCTATGTTGTCTGTAGAAAACAAAGTTCAAGGCGAGAAGAGGCAACGATTATCGTTTCACCCACAAGAGGGGCATGTTTCCCTACCGGAACCACGAGGGCTGCGACAGGCTCCGGTTTTGTAAAAGGCTTGTAATATAGCTTTGCCCAAATTGGACAATTATATGTACCATGTAGTGACACCATGCCAAGTTTCATAATTTGCTGGTGAGTTTTGGATTTACAGAGATTTAAAAAACGAGATTCGCAATGTTTGTGGCCAAGCCAAGACAGCGAGATGGTTGAATTCGTTCCCATTCGTTCCATGGGACCTAAACATGCACCCTAAGGAAACATGTACGTTTTTTCTAGCCATGTTGGTGCACTGGAGCATGTATTTGTTGTTCGGATTTGAATTATGGACATTAAATGCCTAGAAAACTCAATTAATGAATAAAAAAGGTCAAACGAACCCTGAATAATTTCAAAGTTCAGCGCGAATCTCCAGTTGTTCCGTGTCGCGTGTAGAAGAAAATACGAGGCTAGAAGAGGGAGTGATTATCGTTTGGTCCACAAGGGGACACGTTTCCCTATCGAAACCACGAGGGTTCTTGCGACAGGCTCCGGTTTGTAAGAGGTTTGTAATAAAGCTCGGCCCAAATTGACAATGTTTTTACCATGACATATATGTGCCATGACGTGACACCATGCCACCTTTGATGACTTTCTAGTGAGTTTAGGATTTATGGGGACTTAAAAACCGAGAATCGAAATGTTTGAGGATGAGCCAGGACACCGGTACGGTTGTAATTCATTCCCATTCCTGGCATGAGACCTAAACATGCACCCAAGGACACATGTATAATTTTTCTAGCCATTTTGGTGAACTACAACATGTATTTGTAGTTTAGATTTCAATTATGGACATTAAATGCCTAGGAAACTCAATTAGTGTATAAAAATGCCAAACGAACCCTGAATAAGTTTAAATTTGAGCACAGATATCATGTCATTCCATGTTGCCCGTGGAAGAAAATACAAGGCGAAAAGAGGCAGTGATTACGTTCTGCCCACAAGGGGAACACATTTCCCTATCGGAACCACGAGGCTTCTTTGAGAGAAGCTCCAGTTTTTGTAACAGGTTTGTAATAAAGCTTGGCCCAAATTGGACAATGTTTTTACCATGATATATATGTGCCATGACGTGACACCATACCACCTTTGATGACTTTCTAGTGAGTTTAGGATTTATGGGGACTTAAAAACCGAGATTCGGAATGTTTGAGGACGAGCCATGACACCGGTTGAAGGAAATATGCCCTAGAGGCAATAATAATTTTATTATTTTATTTCCTTATATCATGATAAATGTTTATTATTCATGCTAGAATTGTATTATCCGGAAACATAATACTTGTGTGAATACATAGACAAACTAAACGTCACTAGTATGCCTCTACTTGACTAGCTCGTTAATCAAAGATGGTTATGTTTCCTAACCATAGACATGTGTTGTCATTTGATTAATGGGATCACATTATTAGGAGAATGATGTGATTGACATCACCCATTCCATTAGCTTAGCACCCGATCGTAAAGGAGCTCTACAGGTGTCTCCAAAGGTAAATGTTGGGTTGGCGTATTTCGAGATTAGGATTTGTCACTCCGATTGTCGGAGAGGTATCTCTGGGCCCTCTCGGTAATGCACATCACATAAGCCTTGCAAGCATTGCAACTAATGAGTTAGTTGCGAGATGATGTATTACGAAACGAGTAAAGAGACTTGTCGGTAACGAGATTGAACCAGGTATTGAGATACCGACGATCGAATCTCGGGCAAGTAACATACCGATGACAAAGGGAACAACGTATGTTGTTATGCGGTCTGACCGATAAAGATCTTCGTAGAATATGTGGGAGCCAATATGAGCATCCAGGTTCCGCTATTGGTTATTGACCGGAGACATGTCTCGGTCATGTCTACATTGTTCTCGAACCCCTAGGGTCCGCACGCTTAAGGTTTCGATGACAGTTATATTATGAGTTTATGAGTTTTGATGTACCGAAGTTAGTTCGGAGTCCCGGATGTGATCATGGACATGACGAGGAGTCTCGAAATGGTCGAGACATAAAGATTGATATATTGGACGGCTATATTCGGACACCGGAAGTGTTCCGGGTGATTTCAGAGAAAACCGGAGTGCCGGAGGGTTATCGGAACCCCCCGGGAGAAGTAATGGGCCTCATGGGCCCTACTGGAGAGAGAGAGGGGCGGCCAGGGTGGGCCGCGCCCCCCTCCCCCTCTGGTCCGAATTGGACTAGGAGAGGGGGGGGGGGGGGCGGCGCCCCCCTTTCCTTCTCCCTCTCCCCCTTCCTGTCCCCTCCTAGTAGGAGTAGGAAAGAGGGGAGTCCTACTCCTACTAGGAGGAGGACTCCTCCTCCTTGGAGCGCCCTAGGGCCGGCCGGCCTCCTCCCCCTGCTCCTTTATATACGGGGGCAGGGGGCACCCCTAGACACACAAGCTGATCCACGTGATCGTTTTCTTAACCGTGTGCGGTGCCCCCTTCCACCATACTCCTCGATAATATTGTAGAGGTGCTTAGGCGAAGCCCTGCGATGGTAGAACATCAAGATCGTCACCACATCGTCGTGCTGACGGAACTCTTCCCTGACACTTTGCTGGATCGGAGTCCAGGGATCGTCATCGAGCTGAACGTGTGCTAAAACTCAAAGGTGCCGTAGTTTCGGTGCTTGATCGGTCGGGCCGTGAAGACGTGCGACTACATCAACCGCGTTGTCATAATGCTTCCGCTGTCGGTCTACGAGGGTACGTAGATCACACTCTCCCCTCTCGTTGCTATGCATCACCATGAGTAGAACACAAGTGAGTTGTGGGCGATATAAGTCATACTGCTTACCAGCATGTCATACTTTGGTTCGGCGGTATTGTTGGATGAAGCGGCCCGGACCGACATTACGCGTACACTTACGCGAGACTGGTTCTACCAACGTGCTTTGCTCACAGGTGGCTGGAGGGTGTCAGTTTCTCCAACTTTAGTTGAACTGAGTGTGGCTACGCCCGGTCCTTGCGAAGGTTAAAACAGGACCAACTTGACAAACTATCATTGTGGTTTTGATGCGTAGGTAAGATTGGTTCTTGCTTAAGCCCGTAGAAGCCACGTAAAACTTGCAACAACAAAGTAGAAGATGTCTAACTTGTTTTTGCAGGGCATGTTGTGATGTGATATGGTCAAGACATGATGCTAAATTTTATTGTATGAGATGATCATGTTTTGTAACCGAGTTATCGGCAACTGGCAGGAGCCATATGGTTGTCGCTTTATTGTATGCAATGCAATTACGCTGTAATGCTTTACTTTATCACTAAGCGGTAGCGATAGTCGTGGAAGCATAAGATTGGCGAGACGACAACGATGCTACGATGATGATCAAGGTGTTGCGCCGGTGACAATGGTGATCATGACGGTGCTTCGAAGATGGAGATCACAAGCACAAGATGGTGATGGCCATATCATATCACTTATATTGATTGCATGTGATGTTTATCTTTTATGCATCTTATCTTGCTTTGTTTGACGGTAGCATTTTAAGATGATCTCTCACTAATTATCAAGAAGTGTTCTCCCTGAGTATGCACCGTTGCGAAAGTTCTTCGTGCTGAGACACCACGTGATGATCGGGTGTGATAGGCTCTACGTTCAAATACAACGGGTGCAAAACAGTTGCACACGCAGAATACTCAGGTTATACTTGACGAGCCAAGCATATACAGATATGGCCTCGGAACACGGAGACCGAAAGGTCGAGCGTGAATCATATAGTAGATATGATCAACATAGTGATGTTCACCAATGAAACTACTCCATCTCACGTGATGATCGGACATGGTTTAGTTGATTTGGATCACGTAATCACTTAGAGGATTAGAGGGATGTCTATCTAAGTGGGAGTTCTTTAGTAATATGATTAATTGAACTTAAATTTATCATGAACTTAGTACCTGATAGTATCTTGCTTGTTTATGTTTGATTGTAGATAGATGGCCCGTGCTGTTGTTCCGTTGAATTTTAATGCGTTCCTTGAGAAAGCAAAGTTGAAAGATGATGGTAGCAATTACACGGACTGGGTCCGTAACTTGAGGATTATCCTCATTGCTGCACAGAAGAATTATGTCCTGGAAGCACCGCTGGGTGCCAGACCTGCTGCTGGAGCAACACCAGATGTTATGAACGTCAGGCAGAGCAAAGCTGATGACTACTCGATAGTTCAGTGTGCCATGCTTTACGGCTTAGAATCGGGACTTCAACAACGTTTTGAATGTCATGGAGCATATGAGATGTTCCAGGAGTTGAAGTTAATATTTCAAGAAAATGCCCGGATTAAGAAATATGAAGTCTCCAATAAGTTCTATAGCTGCAAGATGGAGGAGAACAGTTCTGTCAGCGAGCATATACTCAAAATGTCTGGATATAATAATCACTTGATTCAATTGGGAGTTAATCTTCCAGATGATTGCGTCGTTGACAGAATTCTCCAATCACTGCCACCTAGCTACAAGAGCTTCGTGATGAACTATAATATGCAAGGGATGAATAAGACTATTCCCGAGCTCTTCGCAATGCTGAAAGCTGTGGAGGTAGAAATCAAGAAGGAGCATCAAGTGTTGATGGTCAACAAGACCACTAGTTTCAAGAAAAAGGGCAAAGGGAAGAAGAAGGGGAACTTCAAAAAGAACAGCAAGCAAGTTGCTGCTCAAGAGAAGAAACCTAAATCTGGACCTAAGCCTGAAACTGAGTGCTTCTACTGCAAGTAGACTGGTCACTAGAAGCGGAACTTCCCCAAGTATTTGGCGGATAAGAAGGATGGCAAGGTGAACAAAGGTATATGCGATATACATGTTATTGATGTGTACCTTACTAATGCTCGTAGTAGCACCTGGGTATTTGATACTGGTTCTGTTGCTAACATTTACAACTCGAAACAGGGACTACGGATTAAGCGAAGATTGGCTAAGGACGAGGTGACGATGCACGTGGGAAATGGTTCCAAAGTCGATGTGATCGCGGTCGGCACGCTACCTCTGCATCTACCTTCGGGATTAGTATTAGACCTAAATAATTGTTATTTGGTGCCAGCATTGAGCATGAACATTATATCTGGATCTTGTTTGATGCGAGACGGTTATTCATTTAAATCAGAGAATAATGGTTGTTCTATTTATATGAGTAATATCTTTTATGGTCATGCACCCATGAAGAATGGTCTATTCTTATTAAATCTCGATAGTAGTGATACACATATTCATAATGTTGAAGCCAAAAGATGCAGAGTTGATAATGATAGTGCAACTTATTTGTGGCACTGCCGTTTAGGTCATATCGGTATAAAGCGCATGAAGAAACTCCATACTGATGGACTTTTGGAACCACTTGGTACTTGCGAACCGTGCCTTATGGGTAAGATGACAAAATCACCGTTCTCCGGTACTATGGAGAGAGCAACAGATTTGTTGGAAATCATACATACAGATGTATGTGGTCCGATGAATGTTGAGGCTCGTGGCGGATATCGTTATTTTCTCACTTTCACAGATGACTTAAGCAGATATGGGTATATCTACTTAATGAAACATAAGTCTGAAACATTTGAAAAGTTCAAAGAATTTCAGAGTGAAGTTGAAAATCATCGTAACAAGAAAATAAAATTCCTACGATC